>NC_141047.1:36680236-36892736 GCF_041138505.1 Cibotium barometz
CACTTGTGATGTTTCTTTTGGGAAGGCACGTGGTCTCATTATCGATCAAAGAGAACTTAGTGCAGATATACACTAGGCTCTGAAAAAGACCACTTCTTGGATCGAAGAAGGGAGGCAACAAGCCTAGCTTTCGGCGAAATATAGGAGATCGGTAAGCAGTGGTGCACTAGTAAGGCCATTGTAAGTCTTAAAATCCACAGTTGAGCTGCTGCATTGCATCAATGTTTGTTTTGGCCTGCAAGGTGAGGGGGTTTTTGTGTGTGTGTGCGTGCGTGTATGTGTGTGTGAGAGAGAGAGAGAGAGAGAGAGAGAGAGAGGGGTGTGTGTGAGAGAGAGAGAGAGAGAGTGATTCATGGCATGCATTTGATTTTTTCTTGTTATTTATAGAGATTATGGAGGATCAGCATACTGCTTCCGTGGACAGTGTAGCTTGCACATCAGTGGCTTCCAACCTAGAGGCTGTAGTACTGTCTCATGATGATGATAGCAAAGCCTCACACAACCAGTCCAGCTTCTTCCGCAGTATCGAAGAAGGCAACCTCCAGCTGCTCCACATCCTCCTCAAGACCCACACAGTTGACATCAATGCCTATAATGACCAGGTAAAGCAAGAGAAACCACTATTTAGTTCAATCATGCAAAATCAGGAAATCTAGGAGATACTTAGCAAACAAGTGGATAGGAACCTAGGGAATGGCTATGTCCTTGGCATCATGGTGGTCCACATGCAAGACCCAACTTGGCATCATGGTATGCACGTCCCCTTCTTATGCCCAATAATACCTACATTTTGTTTCGATTGCCACTTGCTTTCAAACACCCAACTGTTTCTAAGTGACTTTGTTGTCTAACTCGATATCTTTGGGAAGTATTGTAAGGCACTCTTCTTAAACTTAGATGGGAGTACGCGATTCAATTTGTTGCATGCAAAAGCTTTACATTCACTTCATTGCAAGAGGGTAGAGGTCTCAATGTGAGTGGAGCTTGATTGGTTTGGATCTTCTCGATATATTGATAAAAAAAAACAAAACCCAAAGATGTGAATGATCATACTGTACACAGATAAATGCTAATCACATGTGCATGATGACACAAGAAAAGTATAGAGAGAAGGAGAAGAGAGAGCCTCTTTACCTAACCTATTCCTACTATATATTACTAAATGAATGAGTAATTACAAGGATTGGCAAAGATTCAAATGGATCTAAGATATGAATGCTATGCATGAAGTGAAGCTTACTGTCCTTCTTTATGCATTAATGGAGAACATTGATTTGAGGGTGTATGTCACCAGCCTGGACATTTTTCAGTATGAAAGGGGTCTGGTGGACTCCAGGATTTCTAAATATTTGGAAAGTACAAGCTTTGGGAATGGGGGATTATCCTAGAATACAAAGGACCACACTCCTAAAATTTAGGAGAGTTGCTATTTTTGGTCCGACTCCGATGGAAATTTTGTTCGTGTCATTACATTTGGAATTGAGCAGATACCAAGAGTTGACAAAGTGCCTATGACAGAATGTCTACCAGTTGGGATATTTTTAGAGATAAAGTTTATGGAAGGACCCATCTCTTAGATTGGGACATGTGGCAAGAAAGTGAACCAAAGTGAGACAAGTGGCCTGACACTTGTTAGAAAGTGGATCAAAGTGGACAAGTGGCCTCACACTTGTCACTTTAGCTATTGTGTGGCTTTCCACTTGTCATTGTAGCCTTCTCTTGCCATTTTAGCTCATGGGAGGCCCAAATCTATAAATTGGAGTCCTCTCTCTTCATTAATGGAGGCTCTCTTGCTGCACACTAGCCTCTATCACCATTACAGGCTGCCCTAATGATGGCTGCTCTCTTTCTCTCTCTCTTGAAGGCTGCCGATGAAGAATACTGGCTGTTGGGGACTGTTTTGGAGGCTTCCATCGCGAAGAAATACTGAAGGCAAGGATATTTAATCATTTATTATGCTTTCTAGCCATTGTACTTGTTGTACTTGTCTTTGTACTTACTGTACCAGCCATTGTACTGGCTGTACCAATCCTTGTACTTGTTGTACCATCCATTATATTAGCTGTATTAGCTTTTGTACTTGTTGTACCAGCCACTGTACTTACTGTACTAGCCACTGTACAGGTTGTACCAGCATTTGTACTTGCCGTACCAGTTGTACCAGCCATCGTACCAGTTGTACCAACCATCGTACAGGTTGTACTAGCCACCGTACCGCTGTACTAGTCACTGTACCGATTGTACCAGCCATTGTACCTACTGTACCGGTTGAATGGAGAGTTATACTTGCTGAGACCCGTGGTTTTTGGGGAAGAATCAGTACCCACATGGAGGTATATGGATTATATTGTTGGCTCGGCATTTCTACAGCCTATGTTCCGGCTTGGTTGCCTCGTGTTGGGCTGTGTTATGGCATTTGTATATGGATAATCCGGCATCTCCCGTGGGGAGAGTAAGGCCCTCAAAGCTTGTACATGATATTATTCTCCCTGGGTAATAAAATACTCAAGGGGGGGGGGGGGGGGGGGGGGTTTGGGCCCATTCCGGCCTCTATGCGGTCACACGTGCAAGCTCCATTTTCAGCATTTGTGGATGTTTTTTTTTTTTTCGAGAAAAGATCCTTTCATTAGTTATAAAAAAAAACGCCTGTTGGGCTACAAAAACCTCTCCTGCTCATAAGAAGGCAGAGCAGAGATCCAATCAAGGTAGCTAGGGAGACTCTCCCTAGGTGCAAAAAAGTACAAATATCAGTACGAATAACTGAGAGGCTATATCATACAATAGGAGGGGGGAAAAGCCAAACAGGTGGCCTGTAATGCCAGCGGGGGTACCCGCGTGTAGGGTATAGAAGGGGCCGCTGCGCCAAGTGGTGTGAAAGGCCTAGCGTCGCAAGATCACCGCATCCGAGTCGCCCCGGATGCGGTCATACTGTCCTCGCAGGGTGTGGATCAACTCCTGCCAAATCCCCCGAACAGTCTCTGCTGGTGGCTCCAGTCTCCCCTCAAAGGCCCTGAAACACCGGGCTCTCCAGGTGAACCAAATGGTGAGGTTGCTGAGGAGCTCCCATCGTAGATCCCTCTCCTGTGTCCAGCCGGCGGACGAGAAATCCGGTGAAGAAACAAGGCGAGGTTGGCCCCTAATGAATCTGATGGCCTGGCTGTCCTGCTCCGTCTCGTATCCCAGAGGAGGCCCTGACGAAGTCGACCAAGCAGCGGCACCCCACGTATACATGCACTCTGGAGAGAGGGGGGCCAAAATGCGCAACATCCGCAGCCAAATCTGCTGCGCCTGTGGGCAGTCCCATAGGCAGTGTCTCTGTGTCTCCAAAGGGTGGCCGCATCGGACGCAGGCCGGCGGAAGACCACTGTAGACAAGCCAGGTGCCAACTGCAGAGCCCCTGTGGGCAACCAGCCACTGGAAAGTCGAGATCCTGCGTGCGTGTCGACTAGCCCAGAGCCTGGTCCAAAAATCCTCCAGGAACTCCTGTGAGAGTCCCTGTAGCCGCCAATGCTCCGATGCAGCTGGAGAGACCATCCTCCTCGCAGTCAAAATATGTCTCCCCAATCGAACAGTGTACTGGAAAAAGGTGACCTCAGTGGCCTCGGGGGACGCATAAGGATCATGCCACTCGTACTCGCCAGGGTCCCACTGGAGCCGGGCCAAGGGGCGCGCAACATATGCCCATATGCGCCAATCAGTGTCCACATCTGTAGGGTTTGGATCAATACGCCACTTCCGGGAAGCGGCGGCCACTACCCGTATCCTGTGAAAGATGCACTCTGTAACCAAAGGCGACCGCCTCCACTCTCTGAAGTCTGCCCTCATCCTGGATCTCATAGGCATCTACCATCCTCAGTGCAAGCTCTGACAGCAATCAGGATCCATCCACCGTGGGGCCGCTGGCTCGAAAGGCGTGAACCACTCCTCAGTGAGTGCCTCCTGAATGTCATCCCTCATAATCAGCCCCCCTCTGAAGTGACTCAGCCTCTCCACCTGGATCTCCTCTGGGAGACTGTAGAAGGCCTGCCAGTCTCCAAAACTGCGTGCTGGGCCTGCCGCCAATGGTCCCCAGGCTAGACGAGGCCAAAAACCCAGCATATGACCCTGCTCTGTGCGTACCGCTGGGCTCCAGATGAACGGCTGTTTGGCCTGCTCCTCATCACAAGTAGGAGGTCTCTGAGAAAGCCCCGGTCTTAGCAGCTCCCAAGCTCACAGGATGCTCAAGGCAAATTTGTCCTCCCATCCTCTACTGAGGCCTGTCCTCCTCATCTCTATGAAGATCCATCGTCTCTCTGGTGCCCAAGTGCCCCCTGCTGGGGGAGCCCTAGCCTGCAGTCCGCTGAAAAAGAAGCTCCTTCCAAGGCTTAGCGCCTGGAAGCAGCCCCCGAACAATAAGCTTCCCCAATAAGGCTCTACTATGATCAACTGGATCTATAATGCCCAAGCCCCCCTGGGCCAGTGGAAGAGTAATAACTGCCCAAGCAACCTTAGCCCGGGCTGGCTGACCACCCCGCCCAGACCAAAGAAAGTTCCTGATCAGCCTCTGTACCTGGCCGATGCAAGAGCTCGAGAAGATCCAGCAAGACGTGATGTACCACATGGTCGCTAAAAGCACCTGATTTGTCACCACCACCCTCCCAGCCAAGGATAGCCGAGCTGTACTCCAATACAAAAGCTTCTTCCGAATGCTCAGAAGAAGCGGGGCGATCTGTTGCTCAGGTGACAAATCAAGTCCAATCTAGCATCCCAAATACCGCACTGCTGTGCCAGGAGGAATCCATCTAAAACCCGGGTCTGGGCTCCATGCCGGAGTGGGAGCGCTACTGATCCAAAAGGCCAGTGCCTTGCGCCAATTGATCAATGCTCCCGAAGCTGCACCAAAAACCTGTAGCGACTGCTCTGCCCTCTGAAGATTGGCCTCTTGGCCATGCAAAAACAATCCCATGTCATCAGCAAAGTCAGAATCGAGCAGGTCCTTACCCCGGACTGGGAGCTGGAGTCCTCTCAAACCAACCTCCTCTGCCGTCAGATACATGCTCATAGCCTTAGCAAAGAAGAGAATAAGAAACGGGGTGAGAGGACACCCCTGACGGACTGATCTGGTCAATTCAAACTCGGCCCCCGTCCTCCTGCCATCAGCACCTGGCTACGAGCTGTGGAATATAGAGCCGCCACTCCTCAAATCCAGACTGGCTCAAAACCTAGGCGGAGCATAGTGCCCTCTAAGAAACCCCAATCGACTCTATCGTATGCCTTCTCAAAATCGAGAAGCATCACGACCAGGTCCTCACCGAGAAATCTAGCTTGGGCCGTCGCCTCCCAGAAGGTGAAAATGTTGTCAAGGATACTGCGCTCCTTGACGAATCCTGTCTGGGTAGCATGAATCAGCTCCCCAAGGAAGGGCTGGATCCTCAAGCTCAAGGCCTTTGCTAGGACCTTGTAGATAATATTGAGGATCATAATAGGTCTCCAATGCCGAATATCATCTGACACTCCCTCCCCCTTGGGGATAAGAAAGATCAAGCCCTCTGAAAAGCTCTGTGGCATCACCCCAATGTCCAAAACATACTGAAAGCCCCTGCGGAGGCCTGGCCCCAAAAGGTCCCAATAGCGCATAAAAAAGGCAGGCGTCAATCCGTCCTCCCCAGGGCAACTATGGCGCGGAAGGACCCTCAAAGCCTCAACAAGCTCATCCTCTGAAAGAGGCTCACCCAGAACTGTGCGCATACGATCTGTGACCCTCCTCTGCACATGGGCCCACACAGTCTGTCTGCAAGCATCACGTGCCTCCGTGGCTGGCTCCGCTGAAAGCAGGTCTCTATAGAACTCAGTGGCAATGGCTCTGATCTCCCCGGGCTCAGTGGCTAACGATCCGTCTTGCCTCTTGAGCTGGCGTACTCCTGCTCGAGCATGGCGGGGTCCAGCAATCTCAAAGAACTCCCCAATCACTCTATCACCAAGTTGCGTCCACTGAGAGGCCTGGCGATGATAGTAGAACTCATGTCTCTGCTCCTCTACCTCTCTAACCTCCTGGCGTGCGTGGCTCAGCTGGGACGCCACCCACTCACATGTAGGCTGCTGCTCCTGAAGACGCTGGAGCAAAGCAAGGCTAGCCTTCTCTTGCCATTTTAGCTCATGGGAGGTCCAAATCTATAAATTGGAGCCCTCTCTCTTCATTAATGGAGGCTCTCTTGCTGCACACTAGCCTGTACCACCATTACAGGCTGCCCTAATGATGGCTACTCTCTTTCTCTCTTTCTTGAAGGCTGCCCATGAAGAATACCGGCTGTTGGGGACTGTTTTGGAGGCTTCCATCGCGAAGAAATACTGAAGGCAAGGATATTTAATCATTTATTATGATTTCTAGCCATTGTACTTGTTGTACCAGCCTTTGTACCTGTTGTACCAGCCATTGTACTGGTTGTACCAGTCCTTGTACTTGTTGTACTTCATGTACCACCCATTGTATCGGTTGTACAAGCTTCTGTAATTGTTGTACCAGCCACTGTATTTGCTTTACTAGTCACTGTACATGCTGTACCAGCATTTGTACTTGCTATACCAACCGCAGTACCGGCTGTACCAGCCATTGTACTTGCTGTAATGATGCATTTTTGACACCTCAGTGTGGGGAATTCCCCTCATGAAGGAGGCGCCTATTTCACATGAAGGAGGCGCCTATTTCACATGAAAGGCCCTAGTCCCCCGGGCACCCGTCGCGAGTTACATTGGTAGGGGTGGATGTCACCAGCTTGGACATTTCCCAGTATGAAAGGGGTCTGGTGGACTCCAGGATGTCTAAATATTTGGAAAGTACAAGCTTTGGGAATGGGGGATTATTCTAGAATACAAAGGACCACACTCCTAAAATTTAGGAGAGTTGCTATTTTTGGCCCGACTCCGATGGAAATTCTGTTCGCATCATTACATTTGGAATTGAGCAGATACCAAGAGTTGGCAAAGTGCCTATGACAGAATGTCTACCAGTTGGGATATTTTTAGAGATAAAGTTTATGGAAGGACCCATCTCTTAGATTGGGACATGTGACACTTGTTAGAAAGTGGATCAAAGTGGACAAGTGGCCTCACACTTGTCACTTCAGCTATTGTGTGGCTCTCCACTTGTCATTGTAGCCTTCTCTTGCCATTTTAGCTCATGGGAGGCCCAAATCTATAAATTGGAGCCCTCTCTCCTCATTAATGGAGGCTCTCTTGCTGCACACTAGCCTCTACAGGTTGCCCTAATGATGGCTACTCTCTTTCTCTCTCTCTCTTGAAGGCTGCCCATGAAGAATACCGGCTGTTGGGGACTGTTTTGGAGGCTTCCATCACGAAGAAATACTGAAGGCAAGGATATTTAATCATTTATTATGATTTCTAGCCATTGTACTGTTAGAAGTCATCTCCTGTCTATATTTATACACCAGGGCCTCTGTTGTGGGTGTGCTCGCCTTGTATAAGGTGTTTTATCATTTTTCCTCACTCCCCGTATTTTTCCCTATTTTTTCCCAATTTTTTCCAGTGGTGGGGAGGGATGCCAGAGGTTGGCAGGAGCACTTCAGGGCTGGCCGACTGTCCCATCTGCAGTCCTGTGGCTGTCCGACTGCCCACACATCATTCCTGGGCTTCTGGACTGCTGGCCGATTGGATGTATGCAGTCGTGGAGCTTTTTGTTGCTGGCCGACTGCTCATACAGTCGTGGAGCCCCTTCAGTGCTGGCCGACTGCTCTCATAGGGGCATATAAATAGGCCCCATGCCCCCACCACTTCCTCATTCAGTTTTCTGTGGGATCTTGTGTATAGAGAAGAGTTTACACACCTATCTCTCTGTGTTTCTTGTGCTGTTTATTTTCTGCAGTCTACTTGCTCTTGTATACCCAAGTTTGGTTATCATTTCCACTGCATATTCTGACATGGTATCAGAGTCCTAGGCTCGTGATAGATCTTGGGAGTTTTTTTGAGCAAGAGGGGGAGCGTTAGGCTGCTGATTGGTGGACTGTTTTGGACTGTTTGGGAAGAGAAGGTGCAAGAGGAAGGCGGGCTAAGGTGCTGGACAGCCACTTGCAGGTTTTCAGATTTTTTTTCCCACCCACCCACCCTTTCAGGTTACTCCCCGCGATGGCAGATTTACTAGAGATGACTGAGAAGCACGTGAAGATTCCAACTCTCCCCACGTTCCCAGTAGATCGTCAGTTGGACGGGTCCAATTACGGCATTTGGAAGGTCATGATGGAGTCGGTGCTGGAGTCATATGACCTTGCTGATTTTATCATCATCGGGGTTCCACGGCCGGAAGCAGAGGAAGGGGAGTTACTGTTGACGAGGAAGGACCGAGAGGCATAGGCACACATGTGGGATCGTGTCAACGCCAGGGTTCGGTCGTTTATTTTCCTCAACTGCACACCACAAGTGATCAATCATGTAAAGCACATGATGCTGGCGAGAGGCATATGCGAGCACTTGGCTTCTTTGTATAACAAACAGGGTATCACCCATGAAACGGATCTCCTTGGAAGTGCAGATGCGGGTATGAACCCTGCAAAGTCTTCGACGATGCGGGAACACATTAACAAGCTGCAGGCCCTTCAGCAGGAAGTCCTACAAGCTGGGAAAGAGATATCATCTGAAGACATGGCCATCCCTTTGCTGTTCCTTTGCTTTCTGTTCCTCGTTGATTACGAGTGGCAGGCTCAGCACCATTACCTGGGAGGAGCTTGTGCCAATGGTCTTGGACCAGGAGGAACGTTTCACGAACCCTCCTCACAGCGGAGGTTCGGAGGCCTTAACTGGCCAACGGTTGAAAGGCCGGAACAACAACAAGGGCAAAGGGAAGGCTTCACCGGAGAAGTCTTCTGAGAAGAAGCCTGACTCAGAACGAGAGAAGTTGAAGGCCGAAAGATCCTATAATGATTGTGGCGAGAAAGGCCACTGCTGGAGGAAGTGTCCTAAGCGGACAGGGAAGAGTGCTGATTCCTCAGCCTCAGCTGCAAAGACTCCGGCATTTGTGCACTTAGAGATGGTGGACTCCGATGCTTCATCATCTTCGAGCGAGGAGGCAGTTGGCTTCACCGCGAAGGATACTCGGGAATGGATTCTTGACAGTGGTGCTTCTAGGCACATGACTCCATCCCGTGACTTCTTTCTGGATCTGAAACGGCAGTCAGGTCGCATCTTTATTGGCGATAACTCCACTATTCCGATACATAGTGAGGGCCGGATGGAGATTATTCCCGACGGCAAGGGGGGCAAACATGCTTCCCGTGTTCTTTATGTCCCTGCCCTGGGTTTTCATATTCTGTCAGTGCATGAAGTATGCAAGACTGGCTTTCGGGTGGAATTTGAGGAGCATTCAGTTGCTCTAAGGGACCGTGAGACTGGCCAGGTTGTTTGGGAAGGTGGTGTGGAGAATGGTATCTACAAGCTCTCTGCACACTCTCCTCGTTCACAGGTTCTCAGGTCGGAGATTTGTGGCACTTTCGTTTTGGCCACTTAAATGTGGATGCATTGAGGCGAGCTTTCCGAGATCAGATGGTGGTTGGCTTGCCAGATGTTGGTAGTAGGCAAGGGCGTTGCAGCTCTTGCATACGTGGTAAGCAGCATAGGGAATCCTTTCCGAAGCAGGCTTCCAGGCGGGCTTCGAAACCATTGGAGTTGCACTGACTTGTGTGGACCTCAGTAGACACCATCTTTGGGAGGATCTCTCTACTTTATGCTGCTTGTTGATGATTGTACCAGATTCACGTGGGTCTACTTTCTTTCCCAGAAGGACCAAGCTTTTGCACAGTTCAAGGATTGGTACGTGATGGTGGAGAAAGAGTCTGGATTTCAGGTCAAGACTCTCAGGGCTGATAAAGGAGGTGAATTCTCCTCAACTGTATTTCTCAGATTTTGTGCAGATCATGGCATCAAAAGGGAACTGGCCAATACTGGATCGCCTTCGGAGAATGGAGTTGTCGAACGAAAGAACAGGACTGTGGTGGAGATGGCGGACCATGCTGGAGCATCGTGATCTTCCTCGTCCACTTTGGGGAGAGGTTGTGGCAACGGTTGTCCATACCCTCAACCGATCTCCAACGACTTCAGTACCCCATATGACTCCATTTGAGGCATACTTTGGCAGGAAACCTGATGTCTCGCACTTCCGTGTCTTTGGGAGTGACGCGTATGTACATATTCCGAAGAAGCAGAGGGGGAAGCTTGACTCCAAGTCCCGCAAGCTTGTATTTGTGGGGTATAACTCTCTTTCCAAGGGATACAGGTTGTATGATCCAGAGAGGAACGAGATTGTTGTCAGCTGGGATGTGGTCTTTGACGAGCATGTTCCAGTGTCCATTGTCGAGGAGCTGCCACTTCTTGGAGATCCAGAGGAGTCTGATGATGATTCCCAGACCATCATTCTAGTTGATCAACCTCAGTCTTCACAGGAGGTTGAGCCCGCAGCTAGAGTAGAGCCCCGCGACCACAGGTGGCTCCACGATCTGTTCGAGTACCTAGGTGGTTGTTAGACAGCCTTCGGGAGTCGGGTGTCACGGAGCTATCCTTCGAGTGGACCATAGAGGACGGCCCTCGAAGATCACACAAGGGATGCTTTGGAACAGATGTTATGCTGACCTGATGATGAAACGCAGATGCTCTCCAACACGGGAAGGTGGATGCTCCATGCGTTTGCAGATCTGATGGCTGGACTGAACTGAATGACTGATGCGTTTGCTGAAGATGATGCTGATGATGATGTGTTGGCTGGATATGCTGCTCCCAAAGCTTCCTGGAGGAGATGCGTTGGAGAACACCCTGCTGAATGCTGCTATGATGGACTGGTTACTGCATGCTGAGATGATAGGCTGAAAACGCATGATGATCCAGATGAGGATGTGCTTGAATGGCTGGATGGAGAGGCGCCTATATATATATGGGTGAGGGGTGCTGGTCGGCCAGCTTGGCTGCAGTCGGCCAGTACTGTAAGGCTCATATCTCCCATAAAATACCAATACTGCTAGTCGGCTGCCTCCACCATGTCCCAATGCTTGTCTAAATGACTAATGTGATGCTACAATGCTGAATTCAACTCATACCATGTGGTACATGCTGAACACATTCATTTAAATGCCTGAATAAATCATGATTAAATGCCTGATGATGTCTATGATGCTAAAATGATGCCATGTCACTGTACACCTGAATGGTGTGCACGTGACATGGGAGTTGGTACCGAGGCCGTCGAAGCGGTCAGTCATTGGTGTCAAATGGGTCTTTAAGACCAAATATGCGTCTGATGGGTCGGTGGACAAACACAAAGCCAAACTTGTGGCTAAAGGTTATGCTCAGCGGCCAGGCATCGACTACGAGGATACCTTTGCACCGACAGCGCGGATGTCCACGATTCGGACCATTCTTGCCCTTGCTTCTTCTCAGAGGTGGCCTGTGTATCAAATGGATGTAAAATCTGCGTTTCTTAATGGTGACCTGCAGGAGGAGGTGTATGTTGAGCAGCCTCCAGGCTTTATTGTTCCACGATCTGAAGGGATGGTTTACAGGTTACGTAAGGCCTTGTATGGTCTTAACCAGGTTCGAGGGCTTGGAATCAGAAGATTGATTCCTTCTTTATTCGGACTGGATTTCAGAGATCGGTTGCAGATCCGAACCTGTGTCTCTTTCGGGAACGTGGCATGGTCACGCTTATCATCCTTTATGTGGATGATCTCATTCTCACTGGCGGTCATGTGGATCACATTAGAGTGACGAAGGCTACCTTGTCAAAGGAGTTTGAGATGACCGACTTAGGCTTACTCCACTTCTTTTTGGGATTGGAGATCTGGCAGACCCAGAGGGGGTTTTTCGTCTCTCAGCAGCGGTATGTTCATGAGTTGCTTGAGGCCTTTGGGATGGAGAACTGCAAGCCTATTACTTCGCCGATGGACCCGAATACAAAGTTAATTGTTACTGATCCTTGTGAGCCAGTTGATGCCTCGTAGTACCGGAAGTTGATTGGTTCATTGATCTGGTTGCTGAACACCAGATTGGACTTGAGCTTCTCCGTGGGGCTGTTGAGCTCTTTTATGCAGACGCCATTGAAGACTCATTGGGACGCAGGATTGCGGATCTTGCGCTATCTGCAGAGTACGAAGGATCTGGGACTCTTTTACACAGGAGGGAATGGAGTCAGTCTCCAAGGTTGGAGTGACTCAGATTAGGGAGGCGATCCGGACACGAGGAGATCTACTTGAGGATACAGTTTTACCCTCAGCTCAGGAGCAGTTTCTTGGAGCAGCAAGAGGCAGCCAACTATTGCCCTTTCTTCGACAGAGGCAGAGTACCGGCCTGCTTGTGGTGCTGCTTGTGAGGTTGTGTGGCTGCGGAGGCTGCTAGGCGAGATTGGGTTTCCACAGAAGGAGCCCACAGTCATCTAGTGCGATAACTAGAGTTGTATAGCTATTGCTCGCAACCCGGTCTTCCATGCCCGGACCAAGCATATAGAGATACAGTATCGCTTTGTACGTGAGAAGATCTTGGCTGGTGACATCTTGCTACTTTATTGTTCGACGGAGGACAATGCGGCGGACCTCTTCACGAAGTCTCTACCTCAGGCTACGCTTAGGCGGCACTCCAGCTCGCTTGGGTTGGTTTCACAGCCAGGAGCTGAGAGGGGGTGTTAGAAGTCATCTCCTATCTATATTTATACACCAAGGCCTCTGTTGTGGGTGTGCCCGCCCTGTATAAGGTGTTTTATCATTTTTCCTCACTCCCCGTATTTTTTCCTATTTTTTTCCATTTTTTCCAGTGGTGGGGAGGGATGCCAGAGGTTGGCAGGAGCACTTCAAGGCTGGCCGACTATCCCATCTGCAGTCCTGTGGCTGTCCGACTGCCCACACATCATTCCTGGGCTTCTGGACTGCTGGCCGACTGGATGTATGCAGTCGTGGAGCTTTTTGTTGCTGGCCGACTGCTCATACAGAGTGGAGCCCCTTCAGTGCTGGGCGACTGCTCTCATAGGGGCATATAAATAGGCCCCATGCCCCCACCACTTCCTCATTCAGTTTTCTGCAGGATCTTGTGTATAGAGAAGAGTTTACACACCTATCTCTTTGTGTTTCTTGTGTTGTTTATTTTCTGCAGTCTACTTGCTCTTGTCTACCCAAGTTTGGTTATCATTTCTGCTGCATATTCTGACATGTACTTGTCGTACCAGCCTTTGTACCTGGAACCGACCTGACGGGCGGTGAAACAAACACTCGCACATAAAACACTTCAACGACATTGAGGACCTAGAAAAGGAAAACAAACAGGGGGAGCTAGAGTGCTCCTGCAAACAGTACACGGACACCGATTGGCCCCAAAACGCAGTGGTGCCCCTTGCGGTATTTCTTTAATTGATTATAAGAGCTTTGATTACAATAAGGTTGGGAACTCAACCGTCACAGTAGAACTCCTGAAGCCTGCAAAGACCTTGCATCCTGGCTTCATATCCACTCGGCATCCACAAACAAGTCCAGCCATTGATCACATCGAAAGACTCTCACACATTTGAGTCTTGCATACAGAAGCTTTCTCCCATTATCAGGACTGCCACAACCATCCATAGCCTCTCACACTATGAACAGCATCACACCCTGACACATCTAGTGCTTCTGCATCACAACACAGACTCCCAAACTGTCTCTCAAAAGAGAACTCGCATCACAGCACAGCATACCATACAGTCGACACACCTGTACCAACCTTCTCTACCTTCCAGGGGTACTATCCATCTCTGTCATGGATTCCCTGTCCCCTGCCCAATCAGTAGCAAGGCTGTACCAAACATGTGTCCACTTGCACATAAAACACTTCAACGACATTGAGGACCTAGAAAAGGAAAACAAACAGGGGGAGCTAGAGTGCTCTTGCAAACAGTACACGGACACCGATTGGCCCCAAAACGCAGTGGCGCCCCTTGCGGTATTTCTTTAATTGATTATACGAGCTTTGATTACAATAAGGCTGGGAACTCAACCATCACAGTAGAACTCCTGAAGCCTGCAAAGACCTTGCATCCTGGCTTCATATCCACTCGGCATCCACAAACAAGTCCAGCCATTGTTCACATCGAAAGACTCTCACACACTGAGTCCTGCATACTGAAGCTTTCTCCCATTATCAGGACTGCCACAACCATCCATAGCCTCTCACACTATGAACAGCATCACACCCTGACACATCTAGTGCTTCTGCATCACAACATAGACTCCCAAACTGTCTCTCAAAAGAGAACTCGCATCACAGCACAGCATACCATACAGTCGACACACCTGTACCAACCTTCTCTACCTTCCAGGGGTACTATCCATCTGTCATGGATTCCCTGTCCCCTACCCAATCAGTAGCAAGGCTGTACCAAACATGTGTCCATTCCTGTACCTTCTACTTGCATGTGACCTATCTCCTGGAGAAACCCAAATACATGTTTCCTCGAGAAACCTACGACGTGTTTCCACATGAAACCCTTAGGCCTGTTTCCCTTTGAAACTTCTGTCTTGTTTCCATACAGAACCATTCATGGCACCATTCAACAACATTGCCAACAACAGCATACATCTAGTTACCTGTTCCCTCACGAAACATCTGGAAACATAGAGATGCCCATAACTGTAGGTCCCTCTGTTCCTTTCTAGCAGGAAGAAAACAATCTGCTCCATGAGCATGCAACCATGCGAGCTTGCATCACTCCCATGCCAAGAAGCACTTTCAATTGACCTGTACTTGCAGCCGGAAACCCAAGCAGATAGCTGAATTTGCAGCCAACCAAAAACAACCCATAAACAGTCCTCGAACTGATCTCAAAACAGTCCCGAACCAAAGCAAAGAGAAGCTGAAAGTTCCATCAGTTGAACGCCATCGACATGATGTCTATGTTCATGAAAAACCAGCCCCTGTCCGCCTTTATGTCCAGAGAAACCAGCCCCTGTCTTTTGCAAAAGCACGGCATCCTCCAAAAAGCACACGCCTGCAACCACCTATCCGAACAGGTCGACACCAGCAGCCACCCGTACCAAATAGTGTGCAGCTGTCTCCTGTATCAGCTGTCGTACAGTAGCCGCCTGTACCAGCTGTATCTGTCCGTACACATATGCCTGCAGTCGTACAGTCGTACACCTGAATCTGCAGTCGTACAGCTGAACTCGTGGACTGTACTTGCAATTGTACCAGCCTGCGCCACCTGTACTTGCAGCAGCCTGACCTGCGCCGCCTGTGCCTGCAGAGCAGCTGTACACTGTACCTGCAGACAGCAGTCGTACAGATCTGCACTGGCTCTTCTATGCGCAGCCAAAAACCAGCAGCCCCATATGCAGTCGACTTCTCTTCTCTTCCATGCATGAGAACTAGCACGCTTCCCAAAAGCTAGAGAGAGGGAGAAGAGAGTCGTGGGCCTCCAAAAGTGGAGTAGCCTCTATAAATTGCTTAGTGGCCTCCCGAGGTTTTAAAACCTTTAAAACTTTAATTTTTGCCCACCAAAGGTTATAAAACCTTTTTAAATTAAAGTATCTTTGCCCCCTTCACACTTGCGGTTATCCACACATGGGCTTCCTTTTTAACTCAAATCTGATGCCATTCACACTGTCCACCATGTCCCCGTGCACACCTGCATACTATCCAGAGAAAAACACAGGGTCGTGACAGTAGCTGCTGTACCACCCATTGTATTGGCTGTACCAGTCTTTGTACTTGCTGTACCACCCATTGTATCGACTGTACTAGCTTTTGTACTTGCTGTACTAGCCACTCTAATTGTTGTACTAGTCACTATACATGCTGTACCAGCATTTGTACTTGCTGTACCGGTTGTACCAGCCACTATATCGGCTGTACCAGCCATTGTACCTGTTGTACCGGTTGAATGGAGAGTTGTACTTGCTGTACCAGCTCTATTGCATGAAGACCCGTGGTTTTTGGGGAAGAATCAGTACCCACACGGAGGTATATGGATTATATTGTTGGCTCGGTATTTCTACAGCCTATGTTCCGGCTTGGTTGCCTCGTGTTGGGCTGTGTTATGGCATTTGTATATGGATAATCCGGAATCTCCCGTGGGGAGAGTAAGGCCCTCAAAGCTTGTACATGATATTATTCTCCCTGGGTAATAAAATACTCCAAGGGGGGGGGGGGGGGGGGGGGGGGGGGGGGTTGGCCCATTCCGCCCTCTATGCTTTGTCACACGTGCAAGCTCCATTTTCAGCATTTGTGGATGTTTTGTCCAGCTTTTATGTTTTATGCAAAGTGATGATGGATATGTTAAGGCTGTGGCCATGTTTAAATATTTTAATATGCATTGATGGTATCAACAGGTGTGTCAAAGGCCCTAGTCTCCTAGGCACCCGCTGCGAGTTACATTGGTAGGGGAAGATGTCACCAGCCTGGACATTTTCCAGTATGAAAGGGTTCTGGTGGACTCCAGGATGTCTAAATATTTGGAAAGTACAAGCTTTGGGAATGGGAGATTATCCTAGAATACAAAGGACCACACTCCTAAAATTTAGATGAGTTGCTATTTTTGGCCCGGCGACTCCGATGGAAATTCTATTCGCGTCATTACATCTGGAATTGAGCAGATACCAAGAGTTGGCAAAGTGCCCATGACAGAATGTCTACCAGTTGGGATATTTTTAGAGACAAAGTTTATGGAAGGACCCATCTCTTAGATTGGGACATGTGGCAAGAAAGTGCACCAAAGTGAGACAAGTGGCCTGACACTTGTTAGAAAGTGGATCAAAGTGGACAAGTGGCCTCACACTTGTCACTTTAGCTATTGTGTAGCTCTCCACTTGTCATTGTAGCCTTCTCTTGCCATTTTAGCTCATGAGAGGCCCAAATCTATAAATTGGAGCCTCTACCCGCTGAATGGAAAGTTGTACTTGCTGTACCAGCTCTATTGCATGAAGACCCGTTGTTTTTGGGGAAGAATCAGTATCCACGGAGGTATATGGATTATATTGTTGGCTCGGCATTTCTACAGCCTATGTTCCCGCTTGGTTGGCTCGTGTTGGGTTGTGTTATGGCAGTTGTATATGGATAATCCGGCATCTTCCATGGCGAGAGTAAGGCCCTTAAAGCTTGTACATGATATTATTCTCCCTGGGTAATAAAATACTCCAAGGGGGGGGGGGGGGGGGGGGGTCGGCTCATTCCGGCCTCTATGCGGTGTCACACGTGCAAGCTCCATTTTCAGCATTTGTGGATGTTTTGTCCAGCTTTTATGTTTTATGCAAAGTGATGATGGATATGTTAAGGCTGTGGCCATGTTTAAATGTTTTAATATGCATTGATGGTATCAACAAGTGTGTCAAAGGCCCTAGTCTGTCGGGCACCCGTTGCGAGTTACATTGGTAGGGGAGGAGGTCACCAGCCTGGACATTTCCCGGTGGACTCCAGGATGTCTAAATATTTGGAAAGTACAAGCTTTGGGAATGGGGGATTATCCTAGAATACAAAGGACCACACTCCTAAAATTTAGGAGAGTTGCTATTTTTGGCCTGACTCCGATGGAAATTCTGTTCGCGTCATTACATCTGGAATTGAGCAGATACCAAGAGTTGGCAAAGTGCCTATGACAGAATGTCTACCAGCTGGGGACAGAAGGATGATGTATGGTGAAACCGGCTCGTTGAAGCTCACGCTCCCTCCCCCTGCTCGCGCTGATTGCATGTCCTCCCCCCATTCCCGCCTTCGCATCTGCTCCCCCCCCCCGGCTGCCCTCGCGTTTGCCCCCCCCTCCCCCGCCTGGCTGTCCTGCGCGCCCCAGCACTGTAGCGCCCGCCGTCCCCTGCTCCTCTCCTTCGCGCCCTCTCTTCCTGGCGGAGCACATTATATACGTTATCGTGGTTGCTTGAGGCAAGAGCTTCAGAGATGCCTGGTTGGTGGTAGTATTGATATTTTGATGATGCAGGAGCACCACTTGGGTGAGAGCAGGATCCGGAGATATGGTTCGGTGATGTCTGGTAGATGGGACACCTTTTGGTCTGCAGGGTTTGGTCCTTTGGGTGGACAGGGAGGAGTATGTATGGTCATTGCAGATGTATGGCGGCAGGCCATTGTGGATCCCGGGATCATTGTGCTTGGTAGAGCACCGTATGTCATTCTGAGGACGCATGAGGAGCTCTTGGGCGTGCTCAACGTCTATGCGCCCAACCATGCTAGTGCCAGAGCAAAGTTCTGGACCCAGGTTACGGATGCATTGCCAGAGGCCGCACATTGGTGTGTCGGGGGAGACTTCAACATGCTTGAGGACCCGGCCGATAGGGTGGGAGGCAGTCATGTTACAGTGCACGGCACGGAGCTTGCAGCTTGGGAGCGATTTTGCATGTCACTGAGGATCACTGATGCATGGCAGCATGGGGTCTTCTCCCGCTCTCAGGACAGTCTTAGTTTCTCTCGGTCGGATCGCCGGCAGGGAGGGACTAATCTATCACGGATTGATCGCTTCTATGTGGGCGACTGGTTAGTGGAGCGAGGGGGCTCCGTTGGCATTCTCGCTGGCACCTCTTTTTCAGACCATGCGCCAGTTATTTTGACACTTGAGGAGAGGACACGGGAGACCAGCTTGCAGTTGAGGATCCCAGAGAGGGTACTTACAGATCCTAGTCTCGCTGAGGACATTGAGAGGATCTGGCATGATAGTCAGTGCTCTGACGAGGATGCAGCAGGCCAGTGTGCCCAGGGACTCATCGAGCTTAGCTCTTTTCTGCACGCTGCAGCCTTGACACGGCTCGGAGAGACTTGTGAGCGGGAGCATCGGCTGAGACGCAGCCTTGCTTTGCTTCAGCGCCTTCAAGAGCAGCAGCCTGCATGTGAGTGGGTGGCGTCCCAGCTGAGCCAGGCACGCCAGGAGGTTAGAGAGGCAGAGGAGCAGAGACATGAGTTTTACTATCGTCGCTAGGCCTCTCAGTGGACGCAGATTGGTGATAGAGTGACTGGGGAGTTTTTTGAGATTACTGGACCTCGCCATGCTCGAGCAAGAGTCCGTCAGCTTGGGAGGCCGGACGGATCGGTAGCTACTGAGCCCGGGGAGATCAAAGCCATTGCCACTGGGTTCTATAGAGACCTGCTTTCAGCGGAGCCAGCCACTGAGGCTCGGGATGCTTGCAGACAGACTGTGTGGGCCCATGTGCAGAGGAGGGTCACAAATCGTATGCGTACAGTTCTGGGTGAGCCTCTTTCAGAGGTTGAGCTTGCTGAGGCCTTGAGGGTCCTTCCGCGCCATAATTGCCCAGGGGAGGACGGATTGACGCTTGCCTTTTTTATGCGCTATTGGGACCTTTTGGGGCCAGGCCTCCGCAGGGGCTTTCAGTATGTTTTGGACACTGGGGTGATGCCACAGAGCTTTTCAGAGGGCTTGATCTTTCTTATCCCCAAGGGGGAGGGAGTATCAGATGATATTCGACATTGGAGACCTATTACGATCCTCAATACTGTCTACAAGGTCTTAGCAAAGGCCTTGAGTTTGAGGATCCAGCCCTTCTTGGGGGAGTTGATTCATGCTACCCAGACAGGATTCGTCAAGGAGCGTAGTATCCTTGACAACATTTTCACCTTTTGGGAGGCGACGGTCCGAGCTAGATTTCTTGGTGAGGACTTGGTCGTGATGCTTCTCGATTTTGAGAAGGCATACGATAGAGTCGATTGGGGTTTCTTAGAGGGCACTATGCTTCGCCTGGGCTTTGAGCCAGGTTGTATTAGAGGGGCGGCGGCTCTGTATTCCACAGCTCGTAGCCAGGTGTTGATTGCAAGAGGACGGGGGCCGAGTTTTGAACTAACCAGATCAGTCTGTCAGGGGTGTCCTCTCGCCCCGTTTCTTTTTCTCTTCTTTGATGAGGCTATGAGCATGTATTTGACGGCAGAGGAGGTTGGTTTGAGAGGACTAGCTCCCAGTCCGGGGGGAGGACCTGCGCGATGCTGAGTTTACTGATGACACAGGCTTATTTTTGCATGGCCAAGAGGCCAATCTTCTTCGAGCAGAGCAGTCGCTCCAAGTTTTTAGTGCAGCTTCGGGAGCATTGATCAATTGGCGCAAGACTGTGGCCTTTTGGATCAGTAGCGCTCCCACTCCGGCATGGAGCCCAGACCCGGGTTTTAGATGGATTCCTCCTGGCACAGCAGTGCGATATTTAGGATGCTAGATTGGACTAGATTTGTCACCTGAGCAGCAGATTGCCCCGCTTCTTCTGAGCATTCGGAAGAAGCTTTTGTATTGGAGTATAGCTCGGCTATCCTTGGTTGGGAGGGTGGTGGTGGCAAATCAGGTGCTTTTAGCGACCATGTGGTACATTACGTCCTGCTGGATCTTCTCGAGCTCTTGCATCAGCCAGGTACAGAGGCTGATTAGGAACTTTCTTTGGTCTGGGCGGGATGGTCAGCCAGCCCGGGCAAAGGTTGCTTGGGCAGTTATTACACTTCCGCTGGCCCTAGGAGGCTTGGGTATTATAGATCCAGTCGATCAGAGTAGAGCCTTATTGGGGAAGCTTATTGTTCGGGGGCTGCTTCTAGGTGCTGAGCCTTGGAAAGAGCTTTTGCAGCGGCTACAGGCTCGGGCTCCCCCAGCAGGGGACACTTGGGCACCAGAGATACGATGGATCTTCATAGAGATGAGGAGGACAGGCCTCAGTAGAGGATGGGAGGACATATTTGCCTTGAGCATCCTGAGAGCTTGGGAGCTGCTGAGACCGAGGCTCTCTCAGAGACCTCCTCCTTGTGTTGAGGAGCGGGCCAGACAGCCGCTCATCTGGAGCCCAGCGGTTCGCATAGAGCAAGGTCATATGCTAGGTTCTCGGCCTCGTCTAGCCTGGGGACCTTTGTCGGCAGGCCCATCACGTAGTTTTGGAGACTGACAGGCCTTCTGCAGTCTCCCAGAGGAGATCCAGGTGGAGAGGCTGAGTCATTTTAGAGGGGGGTTGATTATGAGGGATGACATTCAGGAGGCACTCACAGAGGAGTGGTTCACGTCTCTCGAGCTAGTGGCCGCACGGTGGATGGGAGCCTTTACACAGTTGGAGATCCTGATTGTTGTCAGAGCTTGCAGTGAGGATGGCAGATGCCTCTACTATGAGATTCAGGAAGAGGGCAGACTTCAGAGAGTGGAGGTGGAGTCGCCTTTGGTTGCAGAGTGCATCTTTCAGAGGATACGGGTAGTGGCCGCCGCTTCTCGAAAGTGGCATATTGACCCAGACCCTGCAGATGTGCTCCCTGATTGGCGCATAGCGTGCCCCTTGGCCCGGCTCCAGTGGGACCCTGGTGAGTACGAGTGGCATGATCCTTATGCATCCCTTGAGGCCACAGAGATCACCTTTTTCCAGTATATTGTTCGGTTGGGGCGACATATTTTGACGGCGAGGAGGATGGTCTCTCCAGCTGCATCGGGGCACTGGCGGCTACAGGGACTCTCACAGGAGTTCCTGGAGGATTCTTGGACCCGGCTCTGGGCGAGTCGACAGGCCCGCAGGATCTCGACTTTTCAGTGGCTGGTCGCCCACAGGGGCTTAGCAGCTGGCACCTGGCTTGTCTACAGCGGTCTTCCAGCGGCCTGCGTCCGATGCGACCACCCTATGGAGACACAGAGACATTGCCTATGGGACTGCTCTCAGGCGCAGCAGATTTGGCTGCGGATGCTGCGTATTCTGGCCCCCCTCTCTCCAGAGGGTATGTATATGTGGGGTGGTCGACTTCGTTAGGGCTTGCTATGGGCTATGAGATGGAGCAGGACAGCCAGGCCATCAGATTCATTAGGGGCCAGCCTCGCCTTGTTCCTTCACCGGATTTCTCATCCGCCAGCTGGACACAGGAGAGGGATCTACGATGGGAGCTCCTCAGCAGCCTCACCATCTGGTTCACCTAGAGGGCCCGGTGTTTCAGGGCCTTTGAGGGGAGATTGGAGCCACCAGTAGAGACTGTTCGGGGGATTTGGCAGGAGTTGATTCACACCCTGCGAGGACAGTATGACCGCATCCGGGGCGACTCGGATCAGGCGATCTTGCGGCGCCAGGCTTTTCACACCACTTGGTGCAGCGGCCCCTTCTATACCCTACACGCGGGGTCCCCCCGTTGGCACTACAGGCCACCTGTTTGGCTTTTCCCCCCTCCTATTGTATGATATAGTCCCTCGGCTTCTTTGTACTGATACTTGTACTTTTCAGCACCTAGGGAGAGTCTCCCTGGCTGCCTTGTTTTGTTCTCTGCTTTGTTTTCTTGTGAGCAGGAGAGGATCTTTTGTAGCCCTACGGGCGTTTTTATATAACTAATGAAAGGATCTTTTCTCGGAAAAAAAATGTCTACCAGGATATTTTTAGAGAGAAAGTTTTATGGAAGGGCCCATCTCTTAGATTGGGACATGTGGCAAGAAAGTGGACCAAAGTGAGACAAGTGGCGTGACACTTGTTAGAAAGTGGATCAAAGTGGACAAGTGGCCTCACACTTGTCACTTCAGCTATTGTGTGGCTCTCCACTTGTCATTGTAGCCTTCTCTTGCCATTTTAGCTCATGGGAGGCCCAAGTCTATAAATTGGAGCCCTCTCTCTTCATTAATGGAGGCTCTCTTGCTGCACACTAGCCTCTACCACCATTACAGGCTGCCCTAATGATGGCTACTCTCTTTCTCTCTCTCTTGAAGGCTTCCCATGAAGAATACCGGCTGTTGGGGACTGTTTTGGATGCTTCCATCGCGAAGATATACTGAAGGCAAGGATATTTAATCATTTATTATGATTTCTAGCCATTGTACTTGTTGTACCAGCTTTTGTACCTACTGTACCAACCATTGTACTACTTGTATCAGTCCTTGTACTTGTTGTACCACCCATTGTACCAGCTATACTAGCTTTTGTACTTACTGTACCAGCCACTGTACATGCTATACTAGTCACTGTACATGCTTTACCTACTGTACCAGCCAATGTACCACTGTACCAACCATTGTACCTATTGTACCGGCTGAATGGAAAGTTGTACTTGCTGTACCAGCTCTATGGCATGAAGACCCGTGGTTTTTGGGGAAGAATCAGTACCCACACGGAGGTATATGGATTATATTGTTGGCTCGGCATTTCTACAGCCTATGTTCCCGCTTGGTTGGCTCGTGTTGGGCTGTGTTATGGCAGTTGTATATGGATAATCCGGCATCTTCCGTGGCGAGAGTAAGGCCCTTAAAGCTTGTACATGATATTATTCTCCCTGGGTAATAAAATACTCCAAGGGGGGGGGGGGGGTCGGCTCATTCCGGCCTCTATGCGGTGTCACACGTGCAAGCTCCATTTTCAGCATTTGTGGATGTTTTGTCCAGCTTTTATGTTTTATGCAAAGTGATGATGGATATGTTAAGGCTGTGGCCATGTTTAAATGTTTTAATATGCATTGATGGTATCAACAAGTGTGTCAAAGGCCCTAGTCTGTCGGGCACCCGTTGCGAGTTACATTGGTAGGGGAGGAGGTCACCAGCCTGGACATTTCCCGGTGGACTCCAGGATGTCTAAATATTTGGAAAGTACAAGCTTTGGGAATGGGGGATTATCCTAGAATACAAAGGACCACACTCCTAAAATTTAGGAGAGTTGCTATTTTTGGCCTGACTCCGATGGAAATTCTGTTCGCGTCATTACATCTGGAATTGAGCAGATACCAAGAGTTGGCAAAGTGCCTATGACAGAATGTCTACCAGTTGGGATATTTTTAGAGATAAAGTTTATGGAAGGACCCATCTCTTAGATTGGGACATCTGGCAAGAAAGTGGACCAAAGTGAGACAAGTGGCCTGACACTTGTTAGAAAGTGGATCAAAGTGGACAAGTGGCCTCACACTTGTCACTTCAGCTATTGTGTGGCTCTCCATTTGTCATTGTAGCCTTCTCTTGCCATTTTAGCTCATGGGAGGCCCAAATCTATAAATTGGAGCCCTCTCTCTTCATTAATGGAGGCTCTCTTGCTGCACACTAGCCTCTACCACTATTACAGGCTGCCCGAATGATGGCTACTCTCTTTCTCTCTCTCTTGAAGGCTGCCCATGAAGAATACCGGCTGTTTGTGACTGTTTTGGAGGCTTCCATCGCGGAAAAATCTTGAAGGCAAGGATATTTAATCATTTATTATGATTTCTAGCCATTGTACTTGTTGTACCAGCCTTTGTACCTACTGTACCAGCCATTGTATTAGTTGTATCAATCCTTGTACTTGTACCATCCATTGTACCAACTGTACCAACTTCTGTACTTGCTGTACTAGCCACTGTACATGCTGTACCTACTGTACAAGCCACCGTATCGGCTGTACCAGCCAATGTACCGACTGTACCAGCCATTGTACCTGCTATACCGGCTGAATGGAAATTTGTACTTGCTGTACCAGCTCTATTGCATGAAGACCCGTGGTTTTTGGGGAAGAATCAATACCCACACGGAGGTATATGGATTATATTGTTGGCTCGGCATTTCTACAGCCTATGTTCCGGCTTGGTTGTCTCGTGTTGGGCTGTGTTATGGCATTTGTATATGTATAATCTGGCATCTCCCGTGGGGAGAGTAAGGCCCTTAAAGCTTGTACATGATAATATTCTTCTTGGGTAATCAAATACTCCAAGGCGGGGGGTCAGCCCATTCCGGCCTCTGTGCGGTGTCACACGTGCAAGCTCCATTTTCAGCATTTGTGGATGTTTTGTCCATCTTTTATGTTTTATGCGAAGTGATGATGGATTTGTTAGGGCTGTGGCCATGTTTAAATATTTTAATATGCATTGATGGTATCAACAAGTGTGTCAAAGGCCCTAGTCTCCCGGGCACCTGCCACGAGTTACATTGGTAGGGGAGGATGTCACCGGCCTGGACATTTCCCAGTATGAAAGGGGTCTGGTGGACTCTAGGATGTCTAAATATTTGGAAAGTACAAGCTTTGGGAACGGGGGATTATCCTAGAATACAAAGGACCACACTCCTAAAATTGAGGAGAGTTGCTATTTTTGGCCCGACTCCGATGGAAATTCTGTTCGCGTCATTACATTTGGAATTGAGCAGATACCAAGAGTTGGCAAAGTGCCTATGACAGAATGTCTAGCAGTTGGGATATTTTTAGAGAGAAAATTTATGGAAGGACCCATCGCTTAGATTGGGACATGTGGCAAGCAAGTGGACCAAAGTGAGACAAGTGGCTTGACACTTGTTAGAAAGTGGATCAAAGTGGACAAGTGGCCTCACACTTGTCAATTCAACTATTGTGTGGCTCTTCGCTTGTCATTGTATCCTTCTCTTGCCATTTTAGCTCATGGGAGGCCCAAATCTATAAATTGGAGCCCTCTCTCTTCATTAATGGAGGCTCTCTTGTTGCACACTAGCCTATACCACCATTACAGGCTGCCCTAATGATGGCTACTCTCTTTCTCTCTCTCTTGAAGGCTGCCTATGAAGAATACCGGCTGTTGGGGACTGTTTTGGAGGCTTCCATTGCGAAGAAATACTGAAGGCAAGGATATTTAATCATTTATTATGATTTCTAGCCATTGTACTTGTTGTACCAGTCTTTGTACCTACTGTACCAGCCGTTGTACTGGCTGTACCAGTCGTTGTACTTGTTGCACCACCCATTGTATCGATTGTACTAGCTTCTGTATCGATTGTACTTGTTGCACCACCCATTGTATCGATTGTACTAGCTTCTGTACTTGTTGTACTAGCCACTCTAACGGTTGTACTAGTCATTGTACATGCTGTACCAGCATTTGTACCGGCTGTACCAGCCATTGTACTTGTTGTATCGGCTGAATCGAGAGTTGTACCAGCTCTATTGCATGAGGACCCGTGGTTTTTGGGGAAGAATCAGTACCCAAACTGAGGTATATGGATTATATTGTTGGCTCGGCATTTCTACAGCCTATGTTCCGGCTTGGTTGCCTCGTGTTGGGTTGTGTTATGGCATTTGTATATGGATAATCCGGCATTTTCCGTGGGGAGAGTAAGGCCCTCAAAGCTTGTACATGATATCAATCTCCCTGGGTAATAAAATACTCCAAGGAGGGGGGTTGGCCCATTCCGGCCTCTATGTGGTGTCACACGTGCAAGCTCCATTTTTAGCATTTGTGGATGTTTTGTCCAGCTTTTATGTTTTATGCAAAGTGATGATGGATATGTTAAGGCTGTGGCCATGTTTAAATGTTTTAATATGCATTGATAGTATCAACAAGTCAAAGGCCCTAGTCTCCCGGGCACGCGCCGCGAGTTACATTGGTAGGGAAGGATGTCACCAGCCTGGACATTTCCCAGTATGAAAGGGGTCTGGTGGACTCCAGGATGTCTAAATATTTGGAAAGTACAAGCTTTGGGAATGGGGGATTATCCTAGAATACAAAGGACCACACTCCTAAAATTGAGGAGAGTTGCTATTTTTGGCCCGACTCCGATGGAAATTCTGTTCGCGTCATTACATTTGGAATTGAGCAGATACCAAGAGTTGGCAAAGTGCCTATGACAGAATGTCTAGCAGTTGGGATATTTTTAGAGATAAAATTTATGGAAGGACCCTTCTCTTAGATTGGGACATGTGGCAAGAAAGTGGACCAAAGTGAGACAAGTGGCTTGACACTTGTTAGAAAGTGGATCAAAGTGGACAAGTGGCCTCACACTTGTCAATTCAGCTATTGTGTGGCTCTCCGCTTGTCATTGTATCCTTCTCTTGTCATTTTAGCTCATGGGAGGCCCAAATCTATAAATTGGAGCCCTCTCTCTTCATTAATGGAGGCTCTCTTGCTGCACACTAGCCTCTACCACCATTACAGGCTGCTCTAATGATGGCTACTCTCTTTCTCTCTCTCTGGAAGGCTCCCATGAAGAATACCGGCTGTTGGGGACTGTTTTGGAGGCTTCCATCACGAAGAAATACTGAAGGCAAGGATATTTAATCATTTATTATGATTTCTAGCCATTGTACTTGTTTTACCAACCTTTGTACCTGTTGTACCAGCCATTGTATTGGTTGTACCAATCCTTGTACTTGTTGTACTTGCTGTACCACCCATTGTATCGGTTGTAGCAGTTTCTGTACTTGCTGTACCAGCCACTGTACATATTGTACTAGTCATTGTACATGTTGTACCACCATTTGTACTTGCTGTACCAACCACCGTATCGACTGTACTAGTCAATGTACCGACTGTACCAGCCATTGTACCTACTGTACCGGTTGAATGAAAAGTTGTACTTGCTGTACCAGCTCTATTGCATGAAAACCCGTGGTTTTTGGGGAAGAATCAGTACCCACACGGAGGTATATGGATTATATTGTTGGCTCGGTATTTCTACAGCCTATGTTTCGGTGTGGTTGTTTCGTGTTGGGCTGTGTGATGGCATTTGTATATGGATAATCCGGCATCTCCCGTGGCTAGAGTAAGGCCCTCCAAGCTTGTACATGATATTATTCTCCTTGGGTAATAAAATACTCAAAGGGGGGGGGGGGGCGGGGAGGGGTGGGGAGGGGCGGTCAGCCCATTCCGGCCTCTATGCGGTGTCACACTTGCAAGCTCCATTTTCAGCATTTGTGGATGTTTTGTCCAGCTTTTATGTTTTATGCAAAGTGATGATGGATATGTTAAGGCTGTGGCCATGTTTAAATGTTTTAATATGCATTGATGGTATCATCAAGTGTGTCAAAGGCCCTAGTCTCCCGGGCACCTGCCGCGAGTTACAGTGTACTTGGCTGATCTAGATGTTGTGACTATATGCCCTTCGTTTTGGTTGTGCAACCTCTGTCCCAAATGACCCATGATCTCCCTTTTTACAGGGATATGATGGTAGGTCGTATGCAAGTTGGCAGCTAGTCCTTTTAGCCTATAAAAAGTCAAAAACGATGTTATAAAATGTGTTCATATCATGCTCACCATTAGTGCATGTCTTGGGCACCTTTAAGCACCTCTTGACAGCTACTATAAGGCTGTCAAAATCGTTCCAAACTGCCCATAACTTAGTCTCTAAGGTGGTTGCAAGAAATAATCATGTCTACGTGGCACCCGATTAAAATGTGCACTTGACATCCCCTCCTTCGAAACTTGGAGCACTGGGGCAAACCCTGCACCGTTGCTCCCACCTCAAACAACGACTCTTTGAAGCTCTTGCAAAAGGACCCCTCTCGGGCTATGAAAACGGGGCTTGTCCATCTCATGAATGTTCGAGGATACTATTCACATGGCTACGAATGGGGGGTATAGTTTGGAGGGGAGTAGTCGCCATCTGTGCGTGGCTGAAGGCGAGCTAGGTGAGCCTTGATCTTGCCTTCCATGAAGACCCACTCTGGTTGTGCCCTCGGGCCTTTGTAGGTATACTCAAGACTCCACCCATCACAGTTGAGGTAATGATATGCCAATGCAAGAGGAACCCCGCTTACACATGCAAAAACACAAACAAGACCACCTCGAGACTCGAGGAGGCGAGGGATCCATCCTGGTTCTTGTGTCACAATCCTCCTAACTCCATTGGCTATATTGCTGAGTCTTGCATCTGTGTTCTCTACCTAGAGCTAATCCTCGGATTAGCAAGCCTAATCCAGGAGGGTTGGGGGGCCTTGGGATTAGGAGATTGTGACCAGCATGGAAATTTCTGGACTCCCAGATGTCTACATATTTGGAAAGTACAAGCTTTGGGAATGGGAGATTATCCTGGAATACAAAGGATCGCACTCCTAAAATCTAGGAGGGTTACTATTTTTGGACAACCCCGAATGGAAATTCTTTTCGTGTCATTACGTCCGTAAGTTGAGCAAATGGGGGGACATGTCAAAGTACATTTGGTAGAAGGTCTACGAGTTAGGATATTTTTAAAGGTAAAGATTAGGGGAGGACCCATCTCTTAGATTGGGACATGGGGCAAGAAAGTGGATCAAAGTGAGACAAGTGGCCTCAAACATGTTAGAAAATGGATCAAAGTGAAACATGTGGCCTTACACTTTCTACGCGAGTTTTATGGCTGCCCGAGCTTGCATTTCACGGGTATTTTGGATATATAGTATATGTGGAAGTATTATTTGCTTTAGCTGAGTTTTTCTATCACATATGACATCTTGAAGATCTGAGGTGATGGGGAAAATCAGTACTCTCACGGGAAGTGAAAGTTTATGCACATGCACATGCGTGGTTTATTTTGGGGCGTCGCATCGAAAATTTGGAGACACTACTTGTATGGATCCAGATTTGATGCCTTGACCGACCATGAGTCGATCAAGTATTTGTATGATAGACTTGAGTTGAGGGAGAAGAGGGCACGGTGGGTAGAGTTGATGCAATTTTGATATAGAAATTTGGTATCGGAAGGGGGTTGCAGATGCATTGAGTCGGATTGGGAGGTGAATATTTTGAGTTCCACCGAGATTTAGACTGACCTTTATGATTCCGTGAGAGGGCTATGTGAGATCGATAGGTATTTTGGTCGGTTTTGGTAGTAGGTCCAGGCAAGGAGCTCTATTATTACATACCATAGCTTAGGGATCGTTCCACTTGTTAAGGTGGCTGGAGGTCAGGATCTTATTCGGAACGGATTGTTGTTCCGAAACGATTGAGTTGCGTGCCCGATAGTGTTGAGATTAGGAGGATCCTTTATGACTGTCACGATGGTCCTACAACAGGTCATCCGGGTGTAGAATGGACCTATGATTTAGTGAAACATATGTTTTACTAGCCCAAGATGAGGGTAGAAGTCCAAGACTATGTGGTAAAGTGTCGTTAGTGTTAGGTGAACAAGGCTGAGTGTGCCATAGGGTTGGAGGACTGCTACATCCTTTGAAGGTCCCTTATAGTAAATGGGAGAGTATTTCCATGGATTTTCTAACCGGTTTACCACGCTCTCGTAGAGGGCATGATGCCATTTGGGTGGTAGTAGACAGATTGACAAAGATGGCAAGATTTTTACCCCCAAGGAATGTTGGATTATATATCATTTCTAGAGGGTCTATATACACCTTTCCATGCTTATATTGGTCATTTTATGAGACGTTGCATTGGCATATTTAGGAGATATTATTAAGGCATTTTTCTACCATTTTAAGGCATTTTATAGCATTTTATGCTACTGGACAACTGGCAGCTTGCTATAGCTGGCCGACCAGCTCTCTCGAGGGATATATAAGGGTGTTTACCCTTCCCCTCACTTTTCATCTCATTCTTACATATCTGCTGGAGGTCATTGGCTGTAGCAACAGTCTCTTATGCTTTTGCTGTTGGAGGGTGAAGCTCTCTTCTAGGTGCTGAGGACAGGTTCCTGAGAGATTTGCTTTCTCTATTTCTCTTTTCCCACCCTCCCTCTCTTCTTTCTCTCCTCTTGTTGTGCTCAGCTTCAGAGGAGGCTATTTGCTGTTTTTTACAGCCCTCTTTCTTAAGAGAAGGTTTCTTGTCAGAGGACATGGCTTTAGGAGATTTCTCTACTGCTGCTCCTTCTCCCGCTCCTTCATTGCCTGGATCCCCTGCTCCTGCTCCTTGGGTGGTTCCTCTTCCCGATCTTTCTTCTTTGAGTTTCTCTCATCCAGGTCTTGCTCCCATCCCTACCCATATACCATCCTACAATTCTCCCCAAGTCAGTGACTCCATGAAGCTTACAGCAACCAACTATCATACATGGTGTTTCTACACTCAATTATTGCTGGAAGGAGCCGGTGTGTGGATGGCTATCTCCACTCCTCACTTGGTGGACCCTGATTTGAGAAGCATATTGGATGCTCAGGCTCGTCTTATCATTATCCATTGCATGACTCCATCTATACAGGCACAATTTGTTTCTACTTGGAGTAATGCTCATCAGATGTGGACAGAGATCGAGAGGAGGTATGGGAGAGTTTCGACAGTGAAGATTGCCGAATTGGAGTCAGATCTGGAGAAGCTTACAATCAATAAGTTAGATAACTTGATTGAGAAGATTGGAGAGTTCACCCGTATTAAGCTGCAGCTTGAGGAGTACGGGAACACCATCAACAATCCCATCCATAAACTTCTTGGTAAACTGCCTGCTTCCTTTGATTCTTTGAAGGATAATATTTTATTTTGTGATCCTCTCTCCCCTTTTGAGAAAGTCTTGAGTTATCTCCACGACAAGTGCATGCTTCGCAGAAAAGGCAAGTTGGAGTTTGCTTTTGTTGCCTCTGACAAGGGCAAAGGCAAAGGCGGAAAAGGGACCTCCAACGACAACAACGAAAACAAAGGCAAAGGTAAGGGTAAATAGGATTCAAAGGAGTCCAAGGACAAAAGCAATGAATGATGTGGCAGGTCAGGTCATACTGAGGCTCGCTACTTTGCTCGTCGCGATGACTCTCGAGCAGCCAAAGCCAAGTATAAAGCCCAGGATGCTTCCAAAGCATTTGACAAGGACAACACCAAAGACAAGGGCAAGGACAAAGTTTCAGAGGAGGGATCTGCCAAAGTTTCATACATGGCAGTCACAGATTCATCTAATTCTTCACAAGATTCACTCCTCGTGAGTATAGCGATGAATTGGCCCAAAAATTGGTGCCTAAACCAATCATCATATCTGTCTCTAAGCCGTCTCATTGCTGCTGGAAAGGCTCAACTTCAAAATCGTACGTAAAGCTTCCTAAGGAAGGAGGAGGAAGAGATAAAGAGGAAAGAAGGGGAACAACAGAAAAAGAGAGAAGAAGAAGTTCAAAAGGGGAAGCTGTCCGTAGGGGCGGAGCTGTCTATACCATTGGAACTTCAGCCTTTGGTGGGAGCTTTGGCACAGAAGATGCAGGAAGGACCAAGCCACATCCCTGAGCTACTTGGAGAACTGGAGGCACAACTCTCCACCCAATAGCTGCACATGAACAAAGGGTTGATGACCGTGGCCCAGAACATTCTCTCATGCCCTTGTTTTCGTGGAGGAATATGAGTCAAAGGCCCAAAGCACCATCAATCAGATGTGTGCCCTGAATTAGCAACAACACGGGCTGCTCAAAAATGTTGCAACTAAAGCTAAGGACTTGGAGAGCAAAGCAAATGTAATGGCTCAGCATAATGTAGAAATGCAGAACAAGCTCGCTCTAGTGGAGAAGGCCTTAGTCCAATAGAAAGAGCTGAGTGAAGGGAAGATCAGATTCCTCACCAGCGAGAAAAACATGCTCAAAGCTCAGGTGGATAGGCTCAGAGCAAAGTTACCGGAAGCTCAAAAGCCAGCCAAGGTTTGGAGAGACGTCATCCAAGGGCTAAAAGAAGAAGTGATGAAGAGCACAACAGCATTGGCGATCGCCCAAACAGAGGTCCAAACCGTGAAGGCCCAGGAAGAAGAAGAGATTTTGTGCCTTCCGCTTGATGCTAAAGTGGCAATCATTAAAACAACGAAGGCCAGACTCAACAAGGACTACGAGTTTGAGGTATTTTCTTACCCAAACTAAGTTGTCAGAGAAGCATATGAGGATGGCCAATTTCCTCTCTATGTTTCATTTTCAGATCTTGCACACCCCGGGAAAGAAGAATATAGTGGCCGATGCATTGTCACGAAAGCCGTATGTAGCAGCTATCTCGGTTGCCTCTCATGGGGACTTGTCTACTATGCGTGATTTGTATCATACGGATGCTGATTTTACCACTATTTGGGCTGATTTGATAGCTGGTCATGCACATGCCAAATATGTGATCAAATAGGGTTATCTCGTGAAAGATAATTGCCTATGTGTGGTGTCTGACATGAGGCAAAAGGTTTTGGATGAGTGCCATGCTCCTCCATATGCTGGTCATAGAGGCGTAATACCTACTACGCACATGATTGAGCGGTATTTCTTTTGGCCAGGTATGCGGAAGGACATAGAGGCACATGTACATGCATGCATCACCTGTCAAACGGTCAAATTTGATAGGCAAAAGACACCAGGTTTGCTTCAGCCATTGCCTATTCCCATGTAGCCATGGGAAAGTATTACAATGGATTTCATTATGGACTTGCCACATACCCAACAGGGTAATGATGCAATTTGGACAATTGTGGACAGGTTTAGCAAGCAAGCTCATTTCTTGCCGGTCAAAAAGACCATCAAAGCTGAGCATATGGTTAAAATATATCTTGCACAAGTGTTCAAACATCATGGAATGCCGAAGTCTATTGTGGGGGATAAAGATCCCAGGACTACAAGTCTCTTTTGGCGGGCCTTATTTGATAATATGGGCACCAAATTGGACTTCTCATCAGCTTATCACCCTCAAACGAATGGGCAAAGTGAGGCTGCAAATTCAGCTGTGTTGGATCTCTTGAAATGTTATGTGGCGGATCAGAAGTCTTCTTGGGAGAAGTACTTACCGCTTGTGGAATTTGCATATAACAACACGGTGCATGCATCTATGGGAAAGTCCCCGTTTGAGATTGTTTATAGTAAGGTGGTTTTGCCACCCATCCTTCGTACAAAGGATGAGATATTTGCAGCTGATGAGTATGTAAGAGACTTGGATATTGCTTTTGCTCAGGTGCGGACAGCCATTGCAAGGTCACAAGACAAGCATAAAAAGGCTGCCGACAAGCATAGAAGGTGTTAAAGAGAATGATTGGGTATTGCTGAAATTTGAGAAAGCAAGACTTGCAAAGAGGCCTGGCAAAGAGGGTGCATATCCTAAGCTTGCAACCAGGTACTATGGGCCTTTTCGAGTGATCGAGAAGATCAATGAAGTGGCTTTCAGATTGGCATTACCTAGTCATTGGCACATACACAATGCTTTTCATGTGAGTCTCCTTCGCAAGTATGTAGGGCTGGAGCCCAGTGAAATGGTCATTGAGGATCCACCAGAAGTGGATGAGCTTGAGGAGATCTTGCAGCCAGAGCAGATTGTGTATCACAAGGAACGCAAGCTTGCTGTGCAGGCAAAGTTGTGAGGCGTTATCTTGTGAAGTTTAAGACTTATCTTCCCATTGATGCTAAATGGGTAGATGAAGAGTTCTTCAAAGATTGCTCACATGTGCTTCAGACATATTTGGATGCTTGCGGACAACTGTTTAGAAGCCGGGGGGATGTCACCATTTGGCTACCCAATTGGTCCACCCGTGCTTTCTTATCATGTATGCACATTGGACTGGTGTCCATGGCAGTTGTTTATGCCAGGGATTGATGCCACTCATGTGATACTGTAGACTTGGCTTTCCGTTGGGACTTGTGCCTCCATGTACATGCCCGGAAATGCTTGGTGGATTGGTGTTCCATTGGGTCTGGTACCTCGTGTACTTGCCTGGAGCACGTCTACTTTGGTATAGTCTCATGAACGGGGATTGTCCATACCAATGCTGCATTGCATAGCATCTTTATGTGCTTGCCTGCAAATGAAATTGCATGCTATTTTCATGCCTGCATGACCTGTGTGTAGTTCCGGGCTAGGGGACGCCCGGCCGTGAACCGTGTGTGTGAAACTGTCTGCTGACATGGTTGTGTGGCATGTGAACAGGTGGTAAGTATTACCCAATCTAGGCTCAAATAGCCCTTAGGACTTAGCCAATATTTATAAATGAGTGCGTTCCCACTTCACTAAAGTTTGGGCGCCCAAAAGTCACTTATAAATTATGACCGCTTCCAAGTTCACACTCACTGAAGTCTCGAGGCGGACAAGACTCAATGTCCAGGACCTGATCCTCCCCTTTTACTCATAAATGGGCATCTCCCCATGTCCCTTCACCTAATTGGACCCCAATTCACCTACTTATTAAGAGAAAATTCGTGTTTTCTCTTCATGAAGATTTTTGGAGGCTGAAAACTCTGTTTTTCCACCATTTCTCTCCATTTCCAAGCTCTCCATAGCCATACCCAACGTGCTAGGGTGTTTTCCAAGCTTCCTAGAGTGTTTCCGGATGCTAATCACTCTCCTACACACTCCTAATGACTGAAATTAAGCAAAACAGCTCTCTTTATTGCTGTAATTTCTAGTCTTTTTTTCTGAAAACCCTAATTTCAGCTCTCCTTTCTCAAGTTGAACCATAGGGGAAGCTTTCCCAAGGTTCCCTTCATCCTCTTGAAGACTTTTGTCGCGAAGAAAGGCGACAAATCAAAGATCTCAACACTCCAAAGACTTCCATTGCGAAGACTTGCGCTGTCATCAACTCTACTTGCTATTGGTAAGCTTTTATGCTTAAATATGGGAGCAAGTAGCAGGAGGGAGGAATTGGATTACAAGATCACATACCCTGTGTAGTGTTCTCTTGTTCTACGTGCTCTCTTGCAGATTGTTGCTACCATGTGTTGGTGGAACAATTGAGAGCAGATGGTAGGGAACATGGGCACTTGAGAGGGTAGTGTGGGTTGCAAGTCTACATCGACAACCACTTGTTTGCAATACTGTATTCATATGCATTGGTATGGAAATCTGGTCAGAAATGCCCATGACACTATGTACTTGATTCTCCCAAGATCAGTATACTTTATTTAAGGGAGGGGTCGGCTGTTCCGGCTCATTGTGTGTCTCTTGTCAATTCAGCAATTTACTTCTTGTATTTGAGCAAGTGTCCATCAAATCTTAGTGTATTTAAGTGTATTGATTAGGATTGTGTTCAACCAAGTTACAGCACCACTAGCAGCCTGGTACTTTGCCTCTGTTGGACGACAAGGCAATAGTTGGTTGCCTCTTGTTGCTCCATGAAATCGCTCCTGAGTGAATGGAAAAGCTGTAGTCTATTGTGGATCTCCTCATGTCTGGATCTCCTCCCCAATCTGAGTCACTCCAACCTTGGAGTCGAACTCGTTCCTTCGTGTCACCTCTAGCGGTGTAGAAGAGTCCAAGATCCTTCGTACCTTGCAAATACCGCAAGATCCGCAATCCTGTGTCCCAATGAGACTTCAACGGCGTCTGCATGAATGAGCTCATCAGCCCCATAGGAAAGCTCAAGTCCAATCTATTCAACAACCAGATCAATGAACCAACTAGCTTCTGGTACAGAGAGGCATCAATCGGCTCAAAAGGATCATTCACTGTAAGCTTCGTGTTCGGGTCTATCGGCGACGTGATAGGATCCCAAAGGCCTCAAGCAACTCATGGACATACCACTGCTGAGAGACAAAGAACCCCCTCTGGGTCTACCAGATCTCCAATCCCAAGAAGAAGTGGAGTAAGCCTAAATCGGTCATCTCAAACTCCTTTGACAAGGTAGCCTTCGTCAATGCAATGTGCTCCATATGACCGCCGGTGAGAATGAGGTCATCCACATAAAGGATGATCAACGTGACCATTACCGCGTTCCCGAAAAGAGATATAGGTTGGGATGTGCAAACGATCTCTGAAATCCAGTCCGTAGAAAGAAGGAATCAATCTTCTGATTCCAAGCCCTAGGAGCCTGTTTAAGACCATACAAGGCCTTCGGCAACCTGTAAACCATCCCCTTTGATCCTGGAACCTCAATGGAGGCTACTCAACATACACCTCCTCCTGCAGGTCACCATTAAGGAACGCAGATTTAACATCCATCTGATATACGGGCCACTGCTGAGAAGAAGCAAGGGCAAGAACGGTCCGAATTGTGGGCATCCTCGCTGTCGGTGCAAAGGTATCCTTATAGTCGATGCCCGGCTGCTGAGCATAATCCTTAGCCACAAGTTTGGCTTTGTGTTTGTCCACCGACCCATCTGCCGTATATTTGGTCTTAAAGACCCACTTGACACCAATGATAGACCGTTTCGACGGCCTTGGTACCAACTCCCAAGTGTTATTCTTCTCAATGGCATCCAGTTCCACGTGCATGGCTTTCCTCCAAGTATCCTGTGCAAGGGCTTCCTTGACAAAGTGGGCTCTTTGTCCCGCAAGATACGAGACATCAGAGCATAGTTTACCTGTAAAAGCTTCGCTGAATGACTTTTATCACGAACTCTGTGCGATCTTAGAGGTCCGTCCGCTGTGGTCCATTCGGAGGGAAGCTCCATGACACCTGACTCCTGAAGGGTGTCCACCAACCACCTGGGTGCTCGAACAGAACGCAGAGCCTCCTGTTGCTGTGGGGACTCATCTCCAACTGCGGGCTCAACCTCCTCAACTGACTGAGGCTGCCCAGCTGGAACAATCGACTGGGAATCATCATCAGAATCTTCTGGGTCTCCAAGAAGTGCCGGCTCATCAATAGTGGAAACCGGAACATGCTCATCAATGACCACATCCCTGCTGACAACAACCTCGTTCCTCTCTGGATCATACAACATGTATCCCTTGGAAAGAGAGTTATATCTCACAAAGACAAGCTTTTGGGACTTTGAGTCGAGCTTCCCCCTTTGCTTCTTCGGAATGTGAACATATGCATCGCTCCCAAACACACAGAAATGGGAGACATCAGGTTTCCTGCCAAAATATGCCTCAAAGGGAGTCATGTTCGGTACTGAAGTCGTCGGAGAACGGTTGAGGATAATGGACAGTCGTAGCCATAGCATCTCCCCAAAGTGGATGAGGAAGATCACGATGCTCCAGCATCGTCCTCGCCATCTCCACCACAGTACTGTTCTTACGTTCAATTACTCCATTCTCTGACGGCGAACCTGTATTGGCCAGCTCCCGCTTGACCATGTTTCACACAAATCTCACGAAAGCATTGGAAGAAAATTCTCCTCCTTTGTGAGCCCGAAGAGTCTTAATCTGCAAGCCAGACTCTTTCTCCACCATCACATGCCACTCCTTGAACCGAGTAAAAGCTTGGTCCTTCTGTCAAAGGAAATAAACCCATGTGAATCTGGAACAATCAGCATAAAGTACAAAGAACCTCCCAAGGATGCTGTCTGCATAGGGCCACACAAGTCAGTGTGTACCAACTCCAAAGGTTTCGAAGCCCGCCTGGAAGCCTGCTTCGGAAAAGATTCCCTGTGTGCTGCTTACCACGAATGCAAGAACTACAGCATCCTTGCTTGTTGCCAACATCTGGCAAGCCAACCACCATCTGGTCCCGAAAAGCTCGCCGCAGCGCATCCACATTCAAGTGGCTAAACCGAAAGTGTCATAAATCACCAATCTGAGAACCTGTCAAAGAGGAGAGTGCAGAGAGTTTGTATATACCATTCTCCACGCCGCCTTCTCAAACAACCTTCTATTGCATGAAGACCCGTGGTTTTTGGGAAAGAATCAGTACCCACATGGAGGTATATGGATTATATTGTTGGCTCGGCATTTTACAGCCTATGTTTCGGCTTGGTTGCCTCGTGTTGGGCTGTGTTATGGCATTTGTATATGGATAATCCGGCATCTCCCGTGGGGAGAGTAAGACCCTCAAAGCTTGTACATGATATTATTCTCCCTGGGTAATAAAATACTCCAAGGGGGAGGGTTGGCCCATTCCGGCCTCTATGCGGTGTCACACGTGCAAGCTCCATTTTCAGCATTTGTGGATGTTTCGTCGAGCTTTTATGTTTTATGCAAAGTGATGATGGATATGTTAAGATTGTGGCCATGTTTAAATGTTTTAATATGCATTGATGGTACTCTCCATGATAATTTTTTACGAGATTGTGGAATCATACGTGGCCAGCGAGCGATGGGTTTGGTTGGATGGTTGTGGCGCACAGTTCAAGTCGTCACAACAGTCTCACGGTCCCGTCGTAGAGCAACAGAATGCTCCTCAAACTCCACCCGGAAGCCAGTCTTGCACACCTCATGCACTGACAACAGATGAAAACCGAGTGCGGGGACGTAAAGAACACGAGAGGAATGCTCCCTCCCTCTGCCATCGGGAATGATCTCCATCCGGCCCTCACTGTGTATCGGTATGGTGGAATTGTCGCCAATGAAAATGTGACATGACTGTTGTTTCCGATCCTAAAAGAAGTCACGGGAAGGAGTCATGTGCTTGGAAGCACCACTATCAAGAATCCATTCTCGAGTATCCTTTGCGGTGAACCCAACTGCCTCCTCGCTTGAAGAAGATGAAGCATCCATGTCCAACATCTCCAAGTGCACAAAGGCTGGAGTCTTTGCAGCTGAAGCTGAAGAATCAGCACTCTTCCTAGTCTGCTTGGGACACTTCCTCCAATAGTGGCCTTTCTCGCCACAATCATTATAGGTCCTCTCGGCCTTCAGTTTCTCTTGGTTTGAGTCGGGCTTCTTCTGAGAAGACTTCTCCGATGAAGCCCTCCCTTTGCCCTTGTTGTTGTTATTACGGCCTTTTGACCGTTGGCCAGTTAAGGCCTCAGAACCTCCGCCCTGTGGAGGGTTTGTGAATCGCTCTTCTTGGTCCAAGACCATGGACACAAGCTCCTCCCATGTGATGGTGCTGAGCTTGCCACTGGTGATCAACGAAGAGTAAAAGGCTGAGTACTGAGAGGGCAAATGTAACAGCAACGTTATGGCCATATCCTGTGACGATATCTCTTTCCCTGCCTGGAGAATCCTGCTGAAGAGCCTGTAGCTAGTTGATGTGCTCCCCAATCGTCGACGACTTTGCAGGATTCATCACTCGCATCTGAACTTCCAAGGAGATTCTCTTCATGGGTGATACCCTGTTGTAGAGAGAAGCCAAATGTTGCCAAATACCTCTGGCCAGTGTCATATGCTTTATATGATTGATCACTTGTGGTGTGCAATTGAGGAAGATGAAAGAACGGACTCTGGCATTGACACGATCCCATAACTGTGCTTGTGACTCCCGTTCCTTCCGAATAGAGGGTAACTCCCCTTCCTCAAACTCGAGCTGTGGAACCCCAACAACAATGAAATCAGCTAAGTCATAGGACTCCAAAACAGATTCCATCATTACCTTCCATATGTTGTAGTTGTTCCCGTCCAACTGGTGGTCTGTTCCCGTCCAACTGGTGGTCCACCGGGAACGTGGGGAGTGTCGGGATCTTCACGTGCTTCTTAGCCATCTCAAGCAAATCTGCCATCTCAAGGGTTCACAAGGTGTTGTGAAGAGAGGGTGGGTGGGAAAAAGGAAGAAGAAGAGGTTGCAAATAGAATGCAAGGTGGCTGTCCAACGGTGATGATGGCCTTCTACCCGATCTGCAAGTCCCGAACAGCCCAAAACAGTCTCCAATCAGCACCTAATCAGCAAACCCTCGACGTCCCACTGTCTCCAAGCTTCAAGCCACCTGGGGCTTTGATACCATGTCAGAATGCACAGCGGAAATGAAGACAACTGCTGTAGAGAGCAATACACAGATGCAAGAGAGAGAAGATAGTGTAACTTGCTATATATACACCAATAAATCCCGGAATACTGAATGAATAGTGTGGGGGGGCAAGGGGCCATTTTAGATGGCCCCAGGCAGCTGGTTGGCTAGCACTAAAAACAGCTTACAGCAGCCCACGACTTGATCCAGCCCAGTCGGCCGGCATATGGGCAGTCGGCCAGGGCAGAACATCATGTCGGGTCAGAGACCATCAGTCGGCCAGCAAATGGAGGTAGCCGACAGCCCTCCCACACCCAGAAAGAAATGGGAAAAATACATGGAAGTGAGGAAAAATGGGGACACACCAAAACTGGGCGGGCACACCCACAACAGAGGCCCTGACATAGTGTACAGATAGGAGATGACTGCTAACAGACCAGTAGTGGCACTTTCTTGGACTGGTGGGGACAAGCTCTAGCAAGGTGTCCCATCTGATGAAAAATGAAGCACTTTCTTGGGAGGCCAGAGTACTCCACTCTCTGCAAAATAGGAGTTCCACGGAGGCACGGAAGCAATATGACATGAGGAACTGTCTCTAGAGAAGCTATGCAGATGCGAAGAGAGGGAATCCCTGATGTCCGAGCGAGAACCGAAGCGGTGGTGGAGGGAGATTCCATCTCTCTCCCGATATCTCCACCTAACACTGGGAGAACGGGAGGATATTCCTTCTTGGATGTCTGGTCGAAGCCGTGCCACCACCTTGCAAAGAAGGCCTAGGCCGTACATAGTGTGACGGGGCTTAGCCGCATGACTCTGTCCAATGCTGCTGGTGAATCAAACTTGACCTAGTAGTATCCACACCCCAGAGGATGAATATCAGTGATCTTTCCAGGCTTGCCGATGTGGCTAGCCTGCAAAAAATCCCTAAGCTGTCATGCGCCGGGCGGCTACCAACTAGCTTATGGACCAATGTGGAGGCCTCTAGGAAGGCGACTATCGCTAACGAGGAGCTGGAGGTCCACTTTAGAAAAAGACGGGTAGGGAGGGGTGGCCTCAGTCGGGGTTTTCAGAGTGTGTGCTATGGAGTCCTCCTGTGGGAAAAGACCAAAGGTGGCGACACTGCAACAAAAGGAAACAAGCCCTTGCCTTCATGGGAGATGTGTGAACCGGGTCCCGGGGTTGGGGGGCGCGCAGGGTTGGAGGGGGGGTTGGGATGAGGGAGCGGTGAAGCGCGAGAGGAAGAGGATCGGATGAAAGGAGAGGCCAGGGTGGGGGCAGCACAGGGTCAAGGTGTGAAAGGGAGGAAGAGGCAGCGGAAAGCAGGGGGCAGCCGTGGAAGGCAGAAGCCGGGGCGCGGGGGGGGGGGGGGGGGGGGGGGGGGGGGTTTGTTTCCAGCTTGATGCTGAGAAAAAGCTTTTCTGCCCGCTTTCCTTCTCGTCTCTTCCACTAGGGGAGAGAGCTAGGTGCCGGAAACAGAGCCCAGTTCAGAGTTAGCTACATTTTGAAAAAACAAGGGTGTATCATATGCACTTCAATAGATTTCTTATTTATTTGAGAAAATTTGTGCTCTCTTTTTTGATACATCTCCTTAATTAAGATGATTTTCAAGATTTTCTTTTGCAGGGCATGACAGCTGTGCATTTGTCTATTTATAAGTACGAGACAAGAAGGAAGCTTGATGTTTTGGAGTTACTTCTCAAGTATGGTGCCAATGCTTGTCTGAAAGCTGCAGCGCCTCCACAAGCAAGCAAGTTATCGATCATCCGACATGATTCTAAGGGCTACTCAGATACGTTATTGGAAACGAAAAAGATCAGTTTGGACCAAAAGATGCCACTACTACTAGCCTTGGAGCTGAAATCAGCACTTTATCTACGTGGTAAGGTCCCTCAACCTTAATCTCAACATCATGCTCTCTGGAGGTCTTATTAGCAATATGTAAGATAGAATGAGAGTGGAGTTACATAAGATTTGGCATAGAATAGGAGTTATAAAAATATTAAAAAGACCTAAGATAACAAAAATTGGCGCTTCCATTAGCTCCAAATTCATAGTAGGGGTGTGATTAAGGTTTTTGTTTTTTGAACATAGAAGGGTTTTTGTCCTGCCATGCGATGGGTAGACATTATAGCCTGGGATGGGTAGGCCTCAGTGATACTTCTCGAGTCAAGACCCTTTTTACCATGGCCAAGATTTATTTTAAAGATTCTCCAAATCACTTGCACATGAACGGCTGTGCGCCGCACGTGCACATGTACACACAAAAACTACAAAAACACACCCAAACCCACACATTGTCCAAACTGCACCACATAAATATAAGCCCATCCAAGCACTGCTCCCCACAGCACTAGCACGGACTGCACTCCAACAATAGCCAGCACCGTTCAACACTATGCCAAGGAATGTGTCCCACCACAATTGAAACAACACCAGAAAGAAAATTTTGCAGGCATGTGATATTTCCTATACCTGTTTTGCTTACCCTTGAACGCATGTGCTCTAGAAGGTTTTGATATAATGGAAACTTGAGCTCTTGCATTGAGAAGATGGCACTACCTAGTTTAAGCGGTGTAAGCTTCTCATGCAGGTTGGGAATACCGGCACTGGGACCCGGTGCTGAAGCTTCTTGCAGAAGCTACTTTGAGGCACTTGTCTACGAAGGGGGTTCACGAGCAAACTCCACTTCATGATATTCCAGATTTTGTCAAGCTAGGATGGAATAGTGTCTTCCAAAGTGGAAATCATAATCTGGTGGAAGTGTGTGTGGAGGGTAAGGATATAAGCGCCCTTGAGTTGTTGCTGAGTGGAGCATCAAAGGTCAGTTACAAGTCTCTCTCCTCTCTCTCTTTCTCTCTCTCAAGGTTTATGTACTTGATGTTTGGCATCACAGCTCTTCTAGCTGATTAGTAGGTCTTTCTTTTTATTAAAAATGTTCTCATTTGTTATACCGGAAAATTGGCTTAAGACCTCCATGGTCTCATGTTATTTATTTCTCTCATACATCATCTTGGCCTTTTGTAGACGTTAATATAACTCTCTCTCTCTCTCTCTCTCTCTCTCTCTCTCTCTCACACACACACACACACACACACACACACGTACATGTTATTTGTGCCTTTGTTGCATAATTATGCACGTTTATGTTTTTCTTTTTCTTTTTCTTTCATAATTCTGCAGAAGATTAAGTTGAAGTTGGAGAGTATGGCTGCATGTCATTCCAACAAACTTGAGCTAAAAGATACATCTTTTAGCATAGCAAAGGCCATGGTGAAGTTCATCTACACAGGATCAATAGAGCCGGAGTTTATGGAACAGAGGGGAATCGACCTTCTTCAAGCTGCTCACAAGGTTGTGATCTTCATTCAGTAAAACAAGTAATGGGTAATGGAGCCATTGATGATCACTAATGCAGAAGACACGCCTGTTAATCTTGTTTTGATAACATTTGTTAATTATATTTAATTGCAGTATGGAGTTGATGCTTTAAAGGCTCTTTGCGAAGTACAAATCAAACCTACACAAGGTGTGTGTCCGACGTCGTCTCCATGCTTTCATGGTTTGTGTCAGAATGCACCAAATGATCTAGATTTGGCACTAATTCTATTTCAAAGGAGGCAAGGAGATATTTCTTCGGCATGCATTGGGTTAAAAAGTTCAATTAGTATAGTAATCAGTGTGCATTATACATAACTTTGTTTCATTTTTACAGAGAACTGGATCAAACTACTTGCAGTGGCTGGTGAAAGTGACTCAGATTTGCTAATCTTAAAATGTGCAAGATCAATTGAGGATGTTATGGTGAAACGGCAAGAGGGCACCCATATATTGAGAAAGAGCTTTTCAGAATCTGGTCATGCTGCCCCAAACGAGTTGTTTCATGATCCTCATCATGTATAACATCGTGTTTTGAAATGATGTGGTAATCAAGGGGGGGGGTTATGATTGTCTTTTATGTTGTATGTTTAAAGGATGGTGCAATGTGCTAATGTATTCATAGAACATTTCCTAGCACTACCTTTTGTATTGGAACTACTTTATTGGTGTGAATCTCAGTTTGGAAGCCTTTCGAAGAAAACCATTTAAACTTGCCTTTACAAACACAACAGCTAGAGGAAGAATGATGAGGCAAAACTTGATCAGTACACTTGAAGTAAGCTATTTCTAGTTTAGTAGAGGAGAGCCAAAACAAAGTAAATACATTACAATATATACTATCTAAAATTGATAAGTTAGATGACCAACCTAACTTGAGTGAATTTCTTTTGTATTCTTAAAGTTGCTTTTATGATCTAAATTACATTTTTTCTCTTTCCAAATCTTTGAAAGGTCAATGTTAGTTCAGTTTTAGGACAAATTAGAGAATAGTCAATGAGTAGACTATTCTCGGTTGGAAAGCAGCAAGTTGGGGGTAGCCAATGAGCAGCTTTCCGAGGGAATGGTCTGCTCATGATCATTCACGCTTATCAGTCATCAGAGAGGTGAGCAATGTGACAAAACACCTAGGGTTTCTAGAGGCAGACAAACGGATTTGACAAGCGAGCAATCTGACAATCACATCTACTATCTCTAGGCAATTCGAAGGCAAGTGACAGCTACACAAATGACACATTTCAATGTTTTGGTGCAACAGTGATAGACATGTAGTGGAGATCTTGACCATTGATAAAATTTGAAGGGTGCAACATTGCAATGGGCTGCTTCAAAGCTCCTTTTAGCCTTCAAAAGAAGCCAGCCTTTGAAAATAGGGTTTTGAAGGCCACCTCCAAGTAAATTCTGTGAAGTAATGGGCATCACTTGAAGGCTTCTAGGCCGTGCAATTTTGAAGTCCAATGCAGGGTTGCAAATTCCAAGCAAGTGCAGCTTTTTTAAATGCAGGAAGGTCGATTAGATGGCATTGATTTGCTGGAATTGGTTTGCGCTTTGTTGACTCTGAGATTTAGAGAGGTTGATTGGATATCCTCGATTTGGTGTGATATTGCAAGCCCTTCTTTTAGAGTTTGATGTGGTAATTAGAAACTCGTGAGAAGTCCCACATTCATTATGGTTTCCCAGGAGTCCCTAGGGGTACCACATTCATAGTGCATTTGTTTGGTAGCCTAGTGATCAACAATTAGAAAAGACTCATAATATGTAATGTTGCATGTGTGCTGTAAACTTTTGCCTGCAGCAAGCCTTGTCCTCTTTCCTATTGAAGTGTATGATGGCTCGAAAATGATTTGAAGCGAGTACTCACCATGTAAGTACAATGACAGACCCTATGAAAGTACATTGTCCACTATCAACATTGAAAGTGCTCATCCTCCACTTTCAACACTAGAAGTGTTCATGTTCCAAAACATAAAATTAATTGAATAACTGGAAAATAGAAACAATTGATTACTAGATATTGCAAGGTGGCATATGCTTCTCAGGCTAAAGCTAGACAAAGTCTTTTGTAGAAGTATATGAAGGGGTTACACTTGACAAAGTTATCTCTTTAGCTCGTGGTGTTTTGTGAGTCAAGGACCTCAAAATCCTCTCAACAAATAGGGGCCTCAAGACAAGATGCATAAGTTGCTTCTATGTAACCTTCACGATGTGAGATGGTGGCATGTGTCTTAAGGTACTTACAACCTGAGATCCATGCATTTAAAATCCTCAGGGCATGTGTGAGGCATCATATGAGGTGCATAACCATAGCCTTAACCTCCTTAGACACTTGGCATGTGCATAATTATATAGACTTAAGCTCTTGAAGGATATGGTGGTAAGTGCATAGAATTGACGACAAAGAGGATGGGTCCTAGGAAACGATTGATCTAGCTATGCAATACAAAAAACAAATTTTATTGTATGTGAAGGCCGTTGTCCTCTCTCTCTCTCTCTCTCTCTCTCAATTTTTTTGTAGGGTTTTTAACATTGAGAGTTGGTATCATTGAATCATTAACGAAGGATGCATAGTGGTTGCAATTTGAGAGTTGGTATCACAGTTTTTGTGAAAGGAGGCTAAGTGTTTCTTTTATGTTATTTATTACATAACAATCTACTATACTATTGGAGTGGTCTTTTGCAGTGTTTATATGTGTGTGTGAATGTACTAAACTTCTATTTTGGTTAACTTAGCTTCAATTTTTATCTTTAAAGAAACCCACTACCCAAGCACATGCAATTTCACTTAACTACCTGGCCGTATGATCTTCTCTTTATCAACTCACCACATCCTCAAGACTGTCTGTTGGCTTTCCTAGTTTTCTCTTGGTTTCGGCTTTCTCTATGGTTATCTACAACAATCTCTCTCTCTCTCTCTCTCTCTCTCTCTCTCTCTCTCTCTCTCTCTCTTGAGGCTAGTCTCTTGTGTCTGCCAAGAATGGGTTATCATGGTTGCCGAGCTAAAATCGTGAGCTAACATTTATTTTGTCCTCTTTGTAGACATATTTCTTCAAGGAATAGTGTTAGATGGCATCAAGACATCGTTAAGGGATTAAAATTTTCCAACGAAGCACTAATGCCTAGGCTCTTGAAAGATCATGGTCCATACAAAGCACAAGTATAATCATAATAAGATTTTGAATAACTACATTAATACATAATATGAATTAACCAAGGTAATGGCCCTCATAAATCACTATATACTACAAATATAAGTATGAAATGAAATCTCGCACTCACACAACTTTCAACTTTGCAAGAAAGAGATCATAGTCCATACAATGCACAAGTATAAACACCTAAATCTTGTGAACAAGTTCATTAACAAAGAAAATGAATTGATGAGGATGATAGCTCCCATTAATCACTATGTAAATTAAGCATTAGAATGAAAACGTAGTATAAATACATTAGAGTGAATAGTGCAGAAGAGTGTACTATGTAGTTTAAACATGAGAGTGAAAATGTAGTATAAACATGAGTGAATAGAGCAGAATATCATACAATGAAAAATGTTATTTCAAACCTTGCATTTACATAGCTTTCAATTTTGTAAGATATAATAGTCCATACAAATCACAAGTATAAGCATCATAAGAGCGTGAATATGATTGTGTGTTTTTTTTAATCAATTTTGGTTGATTTTAGATACTTTTTTTAATTGATTATGGTTGATTTAGCTTATGTTTTCAAAGTGGATTATAATCATAAATTATAGATATTTATTGATTCAATGCAATGAAATCCAAGTCTTGTGGGATTCAAAATCATGCAAATCATCAAGGAGGTTCAACTTTTCCTCTTTCCAAGTATGGCACTAGAATGACCTAATGCAAACAAGCTTTAAATTAAAATAAAACACAATAAATCTAACACATCCAAAGCTCCAAGACCATATGTTTTTCAAAGTGTGGCCTCAGAGGCCTAATCAACACCATGCAATATTGGGTGATCTTGATAGCTTGGAGAATGGACACAAAAATAGAGCTAACTAGTCCTTGACAATGGTATCAAATATGTTCAAGTCAAGATCTTACCTTAGTCTTTGCCAAATCAAGTCTCATTTGGTCTTTACCTTAGAGACATAAATGCAACTTCCTGATGTGTGTGTGCTCCTTCGCTAAGAAAATGAAGATAGATCTTTAATCACCTGGATGAAGGTGAGGAGAAGGTTGCCTATACTATAGATCAATCACGCAAGAGGTGGATAGAGAGGAGAGAGGAAGCTCATGTAAGAGAGGTCCTATAATCAAATATATCTAAGTAAGCAAGATCCAACAGAGCATATCTAAGTAAGCAAGCTCATCTAAGAGAGGTCCTATAATCAAACATATCTAAGCAAGCAAGATATCTAATAGAACATATCTAAGCAAGCAAGATATGTAAGAGAGGTCCTATAAGCAAACATATCTAAGCAAGAAAGATCCAATAGAACATAAGCTAGCAAGAGTAGAGAATAAGGAGAGCTCACAAGTGTTCTATTGCAAATGAATGAATGTGTATTGCCTAATGTCAAAATTGACTTATATAAAAATGACTACAAACTTAAAAATAGTACATGAGTTCTAATCTTAAGGTATGTGAAGTTTGCCACTTCCCCATTTGGCATTAAGCTCAAGGTAAGGCCTCTTTATAAAATCCAACGGTGTCTTGGGTTTGTGCTATACACAGATAAGATGGCAAAAAAATGCCTTACAGTAGGTAGGGTGGGTGAAACCATGTGAACCAGTGAAATTAGGAATTGGCTAAATTATGGTAGCTTAAAGATGCAAACTAGTGTGTGTTTCAAATTGTTTTCCATGTTATTATTATAGATTTATTGATGTAAACAATTTTACTGTGCTTATTATGAGAAGAAAGATGGCTTATGAACTCCCTATATTGAATGTTCTTTTATAAAAAAAATACTTTCACTTTGTTCCCTACCAAGCCATGCACTTCATCTAATTATTTTAGTCGATTCTTCTGACTATTCAAAGAATTTTGAGTATTTTGTTCTCTAAGATAAAACTCCCATTGCCATATGGAACTATAGGTCTCGCTTCACTAAGTGTTTAAGGCTATAAAGGACCATTACATGTATCCATAGGTTTTCTACATCTTATGGAAGGTTACACATTAGCCCAATGGCTACAATCATCTTCCACATTTACTATCATTTTAGGCCTCTCATCATAATAGTGTCTCTTTACTCTTTCGCCAAGATGTATAATTTCATCCCTTATGGTGGTTGGGGTGTGTAAGTTGTAGTAGTGAAATAGTTTAAACACAATACTAAATTCTTTTATTAAATTACTACACTCAATGTATGCTCAATGTAACTAGCTAGCCCTCTTTTCAATCCTTCCTTGTTGAGAATATATGAGCAAACCCCAAGTGTGTTAGCCCATTTGGTAAGGTTTCCTAGCAAGAGGTTGTAGGTGCAAACCCACTGGCAACATTGTGTTAGCCCAAGTGAAATAGTTTAAACACAATACTAAATTCTTTTAATTAAATTACTACACTCAATCTCTCTCTCTCTCTCTCTCTCTCTCTCTCTCTCTCTCTCTCCCACCTGTTTAGAGATGCCTTAACTCAAGCTCCAGATAACTCATAACCACCCATCACCAACTTCTTTTACTTGACCCATGATGGAGGCCCTTAATAATGGTTATAAAGGCCCCAATTTTTTAATGAACCTCAATTGACATACTAGACAACGCACATTGGCAGTATTACGGCCACCTCGACCACTATGCCTCCTAAGTGTCACATTGGAAAGACCACTCCAATTGCAATGGGCCAGATGTCTAAGGCCTACACATCCTCCACCAAATCCAAGAGATCCTCCCATAGGATAGTAGCACTTCACCATAAGCAATGGACATAGAGAATCAGTATGAGGTCACAAATGTAGAGGCTACACATTCAACCCCCTTTTTGGCTAGATAGGGAACTTGTGCCTAGCATTGGTAGTTTTAATGACATTGCATGCTTTAGCCACTACTATAGAGCTACCTTTTAGATTTGTCTTTCTTTCATATGATTGTCTTATCTACATAGTTAGTTTGCTTTATCTTGTCCAAAATACAACTACTTCATTGATTCATTGTTACACTTTTGCTCTCATTGCTCTTTTGGCCTCTCTCTCTCTCTCTCTCTCTCTCTCTCTCTCTCTCTCTCTCTCTCTCTCTCTCCAAATTTCCCATACGTTAGGCTTACACATAAAGACAAGAACTGGGTGATTTGATACTACCTATTGAGGCTATACACACAACATGTGGATCACACCGGTAGGCCCATTACCTACCAAGATGCAATACTACAAAGATCGGCACTATGTTTGCCACCACTAGTGCCAAGTCTACTATGAGATCAAAGGGAGATTTCACTGTCTATTCAGAGGGCTTTGGACCCTTATCCCAGATCATGGAGTACCTAGATCTCAGAGGTGCCTTGGACTCTTCCTACTGGAGCTCAGCCGACACAGAGATTCACTACTCAAAGATCCTCGCTCCCAATGGTCCTCCTTTGAACTTACCACCATAACCAATTTCTTCCAACCTAGAGGGATGGATAGGAAGGCACCAAAGCCCATCATAGTGGATATGGGAGCCTATACCACAATGCCACCTTGTAGTAGGCCCATGGGAGTCGCATCAGATTAGGCACACACTCCAACAAGCTAGATGTCCTCATCCCGTCAAACCCCAGACACCCCTAGCTCATCTGCCCTAGATTCAAGAGATCATGGCCTGCCATCGAGCAGCCTCCTCCTCCTCACAGGGGACTATTGATATCTATAGCCTTCTTGTATCATCCTTGATGGACATCTTGGATGGACCCTTGCCTGACATACAGGGTTGATTGACTGCTTTTATTCAACTCTTCCATATCCCATCACTTATTGTACCCTATACCTGGCATAATAAGATCTAGTTTTTTCATCTTGAATAATCTGAGAGTCTGAGATCTTAGCTTTCAGTTTTGAGCTTTAGGTTACTATTTCCTTTTCTTATTTCATCCATGACGAGATTTCATGGACACTATGTATACATCATTTTGGCCTCATAGACCCTTTGGGCCTTTTGAAGACATTAACTTATTTCTCTCTCTCTCTCTCTCTCTCTCTCTCTCTCTCTCTCTACACATATACACACACAAATATACACACATGTATACATATTCATGCATATGCACATATATATATATATATATATATATATATATATACACAGAAAAATATACATAATTATGTACGCATGCATACACACATACACATTTACATAGATTTATGTGTGTGATACATTACACACAAAGTACGAATCCAAGTCCATAAGCACATCACACAAGAGTGGAGGAGCTAACTTTCAACCCAAAGAGCATGGAAGCTTGTGGAACCTAGGAAATGAGTGACGAAGGTGACGAAGCTATTGGCTTGTGTGTTACCCTTCTACTTCACTGTCAAACAAAACTAGCTTAGTCGAAACAAGGGTATTAAGCCTAAACGAAGCTAACTTGTCCATTTTTTCCTTTGACACTTTTGATGATGGTAGTTAAAGAGAAGTACATGGAGAGCAAGTACATTCTAGAGCAAACTTTAATCATCACACAATCTCCTAACATCATATCATGAGACAAGCGTACTATGAGACATCAAATTTACCTCAAAAACTAAGGTCTTGCTCAATATATAAACAATAATATCTTGCAATCATATGCTCTAAGGCTTATCTCACATTCAAGATTAATTTTTCTTCACTGTACCTCAAAAGCTTACCATGTAGCATGCTATGGGTGTAAACTCAAAATATGCTTTGCTTTCCCACCATTTTAGTGGTTGCCTTGGATGCATGATGGATATTGCTTCTTGTTTGACAAGCTTGACAATTATACACTTTATTACCAAGTCACAATCATGGTTTGGCTTTCACTGGTAAAGAATGTGCAGGATTAATCCCAAATTACTATCTATGTGCATGCATGTATACGCACACCTTTGTATACATTCATATATGTGTATGTATCGTATGCATTTGTCCATATGTATGAATTATACGCTCGTATGAATGCATGTACATATGTGCACACGTATGCATGTATGTGTTCATGTAAAAATAAAGATGCCATCAAAAATCTCAGTCGTCCCAACAAAGTTGCCTCTACATGAGTCCTCTGCATCTGCTTAGGAGGCCCCACCATTCATCTCTCTCTCTCTCGTAGTGTGTGTGTAAGTTGGTCATATATGCCCTTGTGTTGCATTCTGTCGACGTTAATACCTCTCTCTCTCTTGTAGTGTGTGTGTGTAATAAAAGAGGACCCTCGCACTACCTTTCTGCCACCCACAAGTGGGGCAGATTGACTAGTGCGAGGGCCCTTATAAAGGTCATGATCCACACAAGTTCAAGTCCCACCGTTGGTCGTATATGCCGTCGTGTTGCATTCTATCGACGTTAATACCTCTCTCTCTCTCTCTCTCTCTCTCTCTCTCTCATGAATGCAGTGTAAACGTGTGCATGTATGTGTTAATGAATAAAGAAAGACATGTCAAAACTCTTATAGCTATATTGACAAAGTTGCCTCTACACAAGTGCTTTCTCCATCTACTTAGAAGACCCCATCGTTCATCCATCAAAGATGCATGTGCATGTACTTGATGGAGCATAGACAACACAAGGATGTAGCGTTGAGATAGCATGCTGAGAGATAAGCCCAGCCCTGATTGGAACTCCCAGAGTGAGTCATCACAGCTTTCTTTGTGATACACACATCCACATCAAAGTCCACCACCCATATAATGCCTCTACTCCGACTTCAGAGCCCACCACCCATACCCAAGTTCTTAACAAAAGAGCATGATCAGTTTTACGATCCAAACATCCCTAACCCATTGAATCAGGACCCTCCACCACACAGAGATCCGGGAGGTTCTCCATTGAGGTTACATGCTCCCATGACAGGCCTGACTCTCTTTCTACCTGAGATTGGTATGGGTGAGAAGGGATCACAGAACAATAATCTATTATTTGGATGTATCCTCGTTTCCTTTCCAGACACTCATAAATGTACTTCGCAAATTGCAATAAAGACCATGTAAAGGCATTATTAGTCGCCCTTTAAGGAGTGGCCCAATGAAACAGGAAATGAAACACTAGGCAAGTCTCATGAAAGGTCTTGTTATAACCTCATGGCCAAACAAGTCTACTTGTATAACACTGCCACATACTGCTCTAAAAGGCTTGAAATTAAGAGCATCTCATCCACAACCTTGACATGACTTCTATCACTAACTGATCTGGTTTCTTCCAAGAACACAACCAAGCACAATAACAAACTTTGTACGGATGGAATCTTACTGTGAGCATGGCAGAAAAAAGTAACGACATGCCAGCATAAATGATGCTGAAGGAACTTTAGGTGCTAAGCACAGGGTTAAATCAGATTAACAGACATACTGTGTTTTTTGTCATGCTAGCAAACAAATCTTCTATTCTAGGTGTACAAGGGTATAGCATAGATTTCTATTAAAAAGCACTTTTTGATAAGGTAAAATTTCCGTCCACCCCTCTTGTGAAAAGGGTACAAAACCCTTTGAAAGGATACTGGTGGACAAGAATGAAACACATGTTGAATGATTGTACATTTACTTGGAAAATTTGCCACATGCTTCAATAACTATCTTCTTAAAAAAGCACACTTCTTGCTGCCTTGCTGTGGGTAAAATGTCACCTGTCATGCACCTGAACTTCTCTTTAGCATAGCATCCATATACGCGTTCTGAACAAAAGGTACGACAAAATTTCTCTTTTCTAGTCTTTACTGTATCAAGGTACTAACGGTATGTCTATGATCCATTTGTACAGATCACCATTAGGACATAAGCTCTATGTTAAACGTATGTGCAAACTTTTTGGAACAACCTTACCTTCGGCAGATACAAGCCTCAACAACAGAAAGGTAGTCTTTGAACCTATTGTGTGCGCTTTAACATGAATTGCAGATACTTTTCCTGCACCACCCCATGAATAACTTGTTTCATTCCACAGTGGGTAATTTTCTTTTAAAAAGCCCTTGAAAACGTGTTTTGAATGTTTGTATAAAATGCAATAAGACTAACAACTTGGAGTGAAGACACGATTTCTTGGGATCTTACAGATTTTAAATGTAACAAAGTAGGGCGAAATAAGGCATTGGAGCTAGGTCCAAACCATACATTCACTGACACTGTTTGTTGCAGGGTGAAAACCTTCACATACAATGAAACCACCAAATACTATCAAAGATTAAAAACACCTATGGATCTCTGGATGAAAGCTTATTTTTCTAAAATAGGAGCCATCTTACTGAATCAATCTCTGCATATATGCGTGCATCTGCTAATAAGAATCAAACTTTACACAATGCTTTGGCAGCTCTCTATGCTGCTACTGTTTCCAGATTTTCCACAAGACGTTACATACTGAAGGTTCACTTTATCACTGCATTGAGGATTTCATTGGGGCAGCTCAGTGTTTCATCACATAGCTTGCATGGGATCTCACAAGAAAGAGGGAGCTCTGGATATGGCATATGCATCGTATTGTAGCAAACAAGAGGTGAATCGAGGAACATGATGTACTCCACTGTTCATCATGCTGTAACTGGGCCAGTTTTTCATGCATGACTATTAATGCGATTACACACTTAAAATTAAAGGCACTTCAATCATCCAGTTAAACCACAAGCACAACTTCAGAACTTGAGTCTTGACCCCACATTGGGACCTCCCCCCTGGGGGGAAATTTATATCATATTACCAAGGAGAAGCTACTATTACAAGCTTTGAGGGTGCTTCTTACGTCCAGCACCAGATTATCCAAATTACAATGTCCCAAAAGATATCCACATATCATAGGTCTCCTTTAGGCCCAAGAAATCCATAAAACATGGATGCATGTCTTCAAATCCTCATATACTCTCGAAGGGTTCTGTTGACGTACAGGCATACCGCCCTCATTTTTCCCAATGCTTTATCTCGCTTTTGGGTGCTTTTCTTTGCAAGCACACAAGTGATGGCCAAGTGTATAGGCATTGGCAGATCTCCTTTCTCATTCAGACATTTTTAAGGATGATCTCCTACCCAGTAGCAGATGTTCTTAGTAGAAAGACCAGCATCCCGACCAGTCAGGAGTCTACCATTCTCAACATCTCTGGAAAAGACTTAGAAGATCAGAATGTCGATTCCGCAGAGTTTGGTACTCAACCCAGTTTGGCCCTCAATTTTGAGCCTCGCCATCATTTAGTTTACAGACAGGCATGTAAGTTTAGACGAGATGTCCACTTCAAAGAAGGGGATTGGGTCTATTTGCGTATCATGAAACAGAGATTGAAACAAGTGGGCAAACATTGTCCCAAGCTTTCATTCCATAGTTTTGGCCCTTTTCCAATAGTTAAGAAGTTAAGTGATGTCTCCATGAAGTTAAAGTTGCCTGCCACTTGGACAATGCATGATGTTTTCCACGTTTCTTGGCTAAAACCATATGTTGGTCCAGAAGTGTTTGATGTTTCAGATGAACAGCAGCCAGACGTGGTAGACGAGGCATAAGTGATTGAGCCTGAGCAAATCTTTCTTCATCGATGGAAGCATGGTTCCGGTCGACGGATTCGTCAATTCTATACGAAATTCCGAGATCGAGGCACCCACGAAGCCGTATGGCTAGACGAGGAGTTCTTCCAAGAGGTTTGCATCAGAAAGTACTCTGCATTCTGCATAATATGCATTCATATGCCTATGCATCATTTAGAACATCCCAGAAGCCTTAGGAAATTTACTGGAATTTATCTGGTATTTTTTCCATATTTTATAGTATTTATTTAGCATTATTTGCATTATTTGTCATTTATAAATATAAACTTTATTAAATGACCAGCCAACTTGACCAACCTCCAGTTAGTATAAATAGGCTTGCATAGGGCTTAGTTTCTCATTCAGTCTTCATTGTGCTAAGAGCTCTCCTCCTCAACCCTAGGAGTACCCTTGCCTTCAGCATCACTTCAGTCCCTGATCTAGCATACAGCCCAGCCTCAGTTCAATGCCAGAATTCAGCAACAGCACATCTGCGTTTCTGTCCAGCCGTACAGCAGCATATCTGCATTTCCTGTCTAGCCGTATAGCAGCAGCCTGCGTTTTCTGTCAGCATCAGCATACCTGCGTTTTCAGACCAGCAGCATCCCTGTAGGTCTGCGTTTCTGTCCACAGCAGTTTCCAGCCCTGAATCAACAGTTTGCATCAGTATCCAGCCTTCTGTGCATCATCCATACATGCAGCAGTCATCTGGTGAAGGTAACCAAGCATTCATATAAGCATTTACAGCATTCTAACATAGCGTAGAACAGTCCACCATCTTCTTTTCTCAGCCTCAGGTGTGCAGCCCTTCCTCATGCCCTTGGGAAGAGTGCATAAGCTCGAGATCAGGTCATCGAGGTGTTTCTACAGCCGTGTACAGTTCAGCCAATCTCCGATCCTCCGAGATCTTGCGTTTGGCTTATCTACAGTCCACAGTCATTCTCTCTAAAGAAATAGAGCAAATACTATCTCGTTATCGGGATAGGGGGCCCTTCAGTGGGTAATTCGGAACCCAATCTGGTGTACAGTTCTCATATCTCTTTAAAGTTTGAAATATTAAAGTGGATTGCTAAACTCACGAAACTCAGGATACAGAAGACGGTGTGAGCATTTGCGTGACAAGATCTTCCAATACAAAGACTTCCGCTGCATATCACACATCATGCCTCTTCTTTGCAAAGCAAACGACCCTACCATCTACCTTCCCCATCAACATGGGTTTCTTTGATGAAAAAAAAAACACACTATTCTGAAAACAACAGTATGCACAGAAAAAACAGCAAGCTTTTTGAACACATACCTTTCTTCGACCTCATCTTCTCTGCCTACCGACTTGCTCGTTCACGAGGCATGCTCTGATACCACTATTAAATCCCCACGGATCTCCTCGTGATCGTTCCTGGTACGAGACTTGAATCTTGTAAACAAACAAACAAACAACAAGGGGGTGCAGGCCTGACTCACCTCCCAACCATGACAGCCGTGGGCAAGCCCATAGTCTTGGTTGTCCCCACCGAGCCACGAGCTGAGCTAACTAGGTTGACGTACCGACCAATCTCCTCTTCGTGACGTCCCATACCGCCATGAGATTGCTGTTGGCCTTGGTTGCGTAAAGCAGGTGCACGTCTGCACTAGATCCAGGCTCCAAGACCATAGAGCTCTCACAAACACGAGACTCTCTATATCCCAATAACTAACCTTGGCCACCCTTTTATAGGCTCTTGGCCGGTCATCGGGCATCCACACTTGGGCGCCCGCCCGTCCATACTTGGGTGCCCACCTGTTAGTCTATTCCTAACTCAGCTCGTCAATCAGCGTGCCTAGCTCCAAGCTTCCCCAATCCTCGAAGCTAGTCTTGTGTGCGTGTAGCACACGGTAGATACACACTGTGCACATGACACAAAGCATGTTTATGCTAACTATACTCAGGAAACTTTCTTAGTTTGGTTTGTTTTTTCCTGATTGGTAGTGCTAACCGCGCCCTCAGAATTCTGAGAGCCAGTGAAGGTTAGAAACACTAGGGAGTCCGGGAGCAAAGCTTATTTGGGAGAACCAGGCAATTCCCTCCGCGGTGTACCCCTTTGTCTGTGCTAGTACGGGCGTGCTTGTTGGTGCACGGTCCCGGAAGACCAGTGAAAGGCAAGTGTGCACCCAATAAAGGTGGAGTGTGCCTGTGACTTGGGACTTCTTCAACTGTCCAAACTTCATCGACAAGTACCCAATTGTTTGAGTTGTATTCACTCCATGTGAGGAGAAATATGGCCTATTAGCCCGTGACACTTGTACATATAAATACTCCAAGAAATACAAATGTATTGAGAGGGGGCCCGATCCTTTCCGGCCCCAGTGTCGATGTCAAGTGTTATTGGTCACTTTCAGTTTTAATGTTGCTAATAATGTCCATTGTTGATATTAGTTAAGTGATCTAAAAATGTGTATTTTGTCTTCCGATTTGTAGGCCTCCTGTAGGGAGCGGTTACATTGGTATCAGAGCCCAATCGTCTCTCTTTCTCAAGAGCAGACACGGAGTTTTGAGATTGGAAGCATACACAGACACTTGACTCAATGGACAGCCAAGGCAATCTTTTGGAGGTGCCAGATTCAAGAGGTCAATCAAGTGCTTCACGTGATTTTGATGCATTGCTTGGAAGGCACAAGCCTCTTGAGAGAGGTTATGACAGTGCATTCATGGGACAGCCATCCCGTGGAAAATAGCGTATGCATGAGGATGAGCCCAATGCATTGAGGGCTGAATTGGAGCACATGAAGAAGCTTTTGCAGAGCAAGAGCTGAAATTTCTGCATGAAGATCCCCATGTACAAAGTGTCATTGAAGCAAGGAAAGCTGATGCTATGGTGGATATGACCTTTGAGTCCATGGCTCATGAAGTGGGCAAGAAGCCAAGGGAGTTGGCACTCTCTTTTCTCATCCAAAAGGGTGATCTCAAGAAAGGAGAGCTAGTATTCAAAAATCCACCTCGTTTGAAGCAAGGAGACCCAGCATCTCAACGGTTTGAAGCAGGGAGACTCAACATCTCAACGGTTGAGGTCTTTATACACAAGGAAGAGGTATTAGTCACTTCTCGCTATGCATCTATGCCTCATGGGACAGGAGGCAACAAGTATGTGCATGTTGGAGCTAGTGGGCGACATGAACACAAAGAGAAAAGCAAGAACAAGAGTTTGTGCCAATGCAAGAGAGAGAGAAAAGAACGTTGAGATGGGTTGATAAAGGAAAGAGGAAGTTGTAACCTCCCCCAACCACCCAAATCACATGAGTCCTCCACTTTTCCCTTTTTTATTTCTTTAAAATGTTTGCCTTTACATGGTATTCGTAAACCTTAGAACAAGGTTCATTACTTCACATCAAAGAAACTAATGAAAAACTCCTAACCCTTTCAAATTTTTTAGATACACACACTTTGGCAATGGCTATATAACTTGCGGACCCACTATTTTGCCATGCCAATTTACAATGGATTTTATATTGAAAGCACATAAAAATAAATATATTCAATAGCCAAAATTCTACAAATGTGTCAAGGTAGACCAATAAAATGTGCCAAATAATGCACAAATTTGGAGGCTAACATTCCTCCTCCACGTAACTTGCGAACGTCTCCATGAGCACTTGGAAAAGAACCTTTGCCTTCAAAAATCAGCATCATGTCGATGAAGAACTCCGCTCTCGAACACTCCACAATCTTCAAACTCCACCATGTGACCACCTCAATCGGTACCCATTCCAACACACTCTTCTTCTATCAAACTCCATCAACTCCTCCAAACTCCAACATTATCTTCTTGCATCAGCACTTCAAAAATCAAGCATTCACTTTGAAAAATTAAGGCAAAAGGACTCCTCCAAATACCTACAAGATCACCCCCAACTTGGGCAAAGGAAAGCAATATGAACCATCTTGAAGCTCTCAATCCATGGATAAACCATGGTAAAATTCCCAACAACGATCAAGCTTGAAAGCTCTCCCTCACAAAATATTTAGCTTTGAAGAACTCCACCCAAAACATGATTGTGTGTGTGGGTTTTTTAGTTTTTAAAAGGAAAGGTTTTATTCATATACTGGAAAAAGAAATCCTAACTATGGGTTCTAATACGTTGTGGGGGTGAAATCTTGGCTAAGAGAGCATGGAAAAGGATTGCATATGAACATAGGCTAGAGGAAGAGCTTGAAATCAGTGTTGGAGAGACTGCGTATGAACAGTTGCTTATGGGAGACCATTTACATCAAGATTTAATTTGAAACCTTTGTTGATTAAGCCTTCATAAAAACCTTATCTTGTTGAAGCTACATGGCTGTTATCAGATGGCGCCTGCATCAATGACACGTGGCAGACCGCCTTAGGCCTGGATGCACTGTGAAGAGCCCACCATCACCATCGTCTTTATCTTCTCCTTCTCCTTCTACTGTTCGAAGCAGGGATGCCATCACTTGGAGCCACGCACGCTGTGTTGCAGACTCCGTCATCTTCTTCTTCTCCTGTCCTTTGAACTTCATCATCATTCTTCCTCTTCTTCTCCAGTTGCTGCAGCAGCTGCTCTTCAAGCAGTGTAATGTGCATGCGTGAACGCAATGGCTAAGAGGGTAGGCTGGCTTGCAGGTAAGAGTTGCAATTTTCTCAGCCACTGTGATGGGGATGTCATCGTCATGGAGGATGAGGGAGGCATAGGAACACCAAAAATTGTAGCTTAGTATAGCCCAGATATAAAAAGAATAGTCACTACTAAGATCCCCCCCAAAATCAAATCTGCTAGTTTGTAGAAGTTGTTTAGGTTGCTAAAAGGCGCTTCCTTGATTTTCACAAATAAGCAAGCTTAGGCTAGCACTGAGCATTGGGTGAGTGAATCTGGCACGAGAGAGAGTTAAAAGAGCCATTAACAGTCAAATACCTCATGCCACCAACCTGCAGGAATGAAGATTGCCTCCCCAGAGCTCAGCTGATGCAACAGAACAAATTGAGAATGTCATGTCAAGCATGAGTGCATGCTCCTAGAATAGAATTTTCTACAAACCATGCAAATAACTTTTCAAAAAGATAGACAGCTCATGTACCTCAGTTTTAAAGCGCTTGCAATTGTGGAAATAGCAAGTGTGACTATCCTGATTTGCAACAAGTGCTGACCCAATACTAGAGAAGTTGTTCAGTAAACCTGAGGCACAAACCAATTCTTAGAAATATCAAGGTAAGTTCGGGAGTATATTCTAGCAATGTGTTCTTAAACATTACTTACGGTACTCTTAATTTTCGAGAACTAAAACCAATTCTTAGAAATAATAAACCAAGTTTGGGAGTATATTCTAGCAATGTGTTCTTTAACATTACTTACGGTACTCTTAATTTTAGAGAACTAGGATTAGAACTTTGTCTAAACTTTATAAAGATATCCTCTGTCACTAGCTGGGGATTCCCTACGCTTCAGAACCTATGGACGGGCTCCATAGTGTGGACATGACACCTCGTGGCAGGAGAGGCAAGGGACTTACGTCGCCAAGGGTAATGTGGACTGGTACCTCATGGTAGGGACTGATGTCTACACCAAGGGCCACTAGGTTGGATATGAGAGGCTAGGGATTTTGATCCACGCTCATATCCATATTACGGTATTCTAGTTGGCCTGGGGACGTTATGTCTACGCCCGGAATGACCGCCTGTTACAAGCTACATGAAAAGGGGATTGTCCAATACGTTCTTATGCATGGCATACTAGCATGTTTGGAACTATTTTCGCATGGAAGGTTCTTTTGTGTCTAGTTTACGAGTAGGGGATGCCCTCTCATGAACTGTCAAATCCCCAAGGATCTTCTTGGCCGGTCATCGGGCGTCCACACTTGGCCGCCCGCCCGTCCATACTTGGGTGCCCGCCCGTTAGTATTTCCCTAACTCAGCTCGTCAATCAGCCTGCCTAGTTCCAAGCTTCCCCAAGCCTCGAAACTAGTCTTGCATGCGTATAGCACACGGTAGATACCCACTGTGCACATGACATAAAACAAACGAACAACACTTGGCCGCCCGCCCGTCCATACTTGGGTGCCCGCCCGTTAGTATTTCCCTAACTCAGCTCGTCAATCAGCCTGCCTAGTTCCAAGCTTCCCCAAGCCTCGAAACTAGTCTTGCATGCGTATAGCACACGGTAGATACCCATTGTGCACATGACATGAACCATGCGCATGAATCTATATTCTGACCTCGCTTGTAGGCGTGACTCTAAATTCTTTATTTTAAGCTTATTTGTGTTTTAGCTCAGTTTGCTGCTTTGCAGGTCCACACTAGTACGGCCAGACAACTTATAAGTAAGTTTGGGCATCCACACTACATTAAAGACAGAGCGGACAGGTTATAATGAGTTTGGACACTCATTGGATGGTGGCCGGCCAAACTCTCATAAAGCAGGCACCTTGTCACATGCACACCCATAAGGTGTACGAGTGACATGGCATATCAAAGCATTCATAAGCATTTAGCAGATAGCATTCAGGGTCATCAAGTATTATCCAGGGCATTTGCAGCTTATATCACAGCATGAGCATATGTATGTGGCTTCTAGAGCACCCACATCAGGTACATAAAGCATTTAAAGCATATAGAGTATTTATCACATCAAGTCATGGACTGTGGTCAGCAGCCGACTCATCATCTACAACCAGCCAACTGGTATGGACAGCAGTCGTGGACTTTACTCAGCAGCCGACAAAGCATATTGAGCATTGGATGAAGTCGTGAAGGTACAGTAAGCTGGCCGACAGCAGCATACCAGCCTGAACAGCATCATAACTCGTATAAAAGGGCTGCGCATCATTTAGTTCGTATTATCTCCATCATCTCTTCATCGTTTTAGTGGAGTTCAGCATCCAACACTCAGCATTCAGCATACAGTCAGCATTCAAGTCATCTCCTACCTCCTCCATAGAGGAAAGCCAGCATTCCAAGGGTGGACCTCAGCATTGGAGACGGGAACAGTCATTCACCATCAGCATTCAGCTTATCTCTCTAGTTCTGAGAAGAATATTCATTTAGTACAGCATAGATCTATTTATAGATCTTCATTGTAACTCTCGCTGCATTGCATTGCATTGACACCATTGTCTATCTCTTAAGTATCATTAAGTGAAGTTTAGTATTAGCGTAAGGTTGTTTTACTACGATCGATCTCTCGCATGTCACACTCTTTTAAATAAGAGAGTGTGGACAGCTTATTAGGCACCCTCTCCACTTATGGGAGAGGTGTGGCTCCTGTTGAGGTGGCCCAATGGCCACCCATTACATGTATGGAAAGGCTTATCCTCTCCCTCCCTTCTAGGGAAATAGGTGCCTTTTTCATGAGGAGGTGAAGGAAGACAATTTTCAGCATAACCAGTCCATACACATACTTTTTGGCATGGTTGTGGTGCAAGATAGATAGGTTTTCCAGTATTATGTACATAGAAAAAGGCTACATAGGCCGTAGGCTGCCTTTATATATGATGTTGATATGCTGGTCGGCCAGCTTCAACTACTGTTGGCCAGCTGATTTGTCCTCTGACATAAATATGTAGCATAAAATGCTAACTCTTGCACCTAAATTACTCACAAATGCTGCCGACCCTCACACAATGCTACCGACTAATATTCTACTAACGCCAACTTGATATGTGTGTGTTGAACTGCTACTGACCTGATGTATGCTAATGAAGATGCCCTAAATGCACATAATACTGCTGCCTAATGAGGGATATGATCAGGGATTAGACATGGCACTGCCTTGTGCATGTGACATGGTCTTGATCCATGGGGATCCATTCTGGTGTCCTCCTAATCCATGGGGATCCATTCTGGTGTCCTCCTAAGCCATGCTCATGCCCTAAATTGTCTGTCATGTGCACAGAGTGTATCTACCATGTGCAACACGCACACAAGACTAGATTCGAGGCTTGGGGTAGCTTGGAGCTAGGCAGGCTGATTGGCAAGTTGGGCTAGGGATGGACTGATGGGCGGGTGCCCATGTGTGGACGCCCGGTGACCGGCCAAGAGCCTATAAAAGGGTGGCCCGGGTCGGTCAGTCAGTCAGTCAGTCAGTTAGAGTCTCACTAGGCCATGCGAGAGCTCTGTAGTCAGGAGCCTCGATCTAGTACAAACGTGCACCTACTTCATGCAATCAAGGCTGGCAGCAGTCTCGAGGCCCACGTGGGTAGCTCCGTGGCGATATGGAGCATCATGGGGTAGAGACTGGTCGGTACATCTAGCTGGTTAGCTCAGCTCGTGGCTCGGTGGGGACAGCTAGGTCTTGTGGGCTTTGCCCACGGCTGTCATGGTTGGGTGGTGAGTCAGGCCTGTACCCCCTTCACGGTTTATGGCTTTGTTTTGCACGTTTGCTCTACGAGGAGACCCTTGGGGATTTGACAGGTACTTCTGTCAATGTACTTTCTCGCCCTAGTTCGTGTTTCGATTGTTTGTTCAACTCTAAGGTTTTCGGCTTGCACGATCTTCTCTAAGTTTATGGAGAACTAAACAGCCATAGAATTCACATTCTTTTGGACCCCGGAAGCTCACACAATTTTATCAATAACAAACTTGTGCAAAAGTTGGATCTGGACACGATGCCTAGCGATCATACCTACGAGGTACGCCTACCTGCGGGTCGGTAAGTGTGGGATCGAAAGGTGGAGAAGCTACCAATCCGGATTCAAGACTACAGCGATGTTTTGGAGTGCTATGTTATGCACCTAGAGCATGTAGACTTGCTATTAGGGATTGAGCGGTTTAAGACCCTTAAGGTCCAAATAGATTGGTTTAGTCATTCTTTTTCTTTTGAACATAGGAGCACCCAGTTTTACATTCAAGGTGATTGTATATATCCCTCTTAGGGACCTCTTGTAAATACTGTTGATTTTGGAAATATAATGGATTCTTCTTTGTAGTATACTGATTTCCACTGTCTCTTGATTCCATTTTCTTCATTTCTAGTACCTGTGATAGAAGTTAATGAATTAAGTGTGTTTGAAAGCAAAGAATTAAAGAAGCTACTTGACTCATTTCAAGACGTATTTCCTAAGGAGCTGCCATCGGGTTCACCACCTGAAAGGGCAGTTGATCATCGTATTGGTTTAGTCTCTGGTGCTCAACCTGTTAGCGTTCCGCCGTACATGATAAGCCACGCTGAGGAAGATGAGTTGGCTAAACAACTTGCAGAATATTTGAGGATGGGCCAGATTCGTCCAAATAAATCACCTTGGGATGCACCTGTGTTACTTAGGAGAAAGAAGGATAACACCTGGCGAATGTGTGTAGATTACAAGACACTGAACAAAGTGACAATCAAGAACCGCTATCCTCTCCCTAGATCAGATGACCTGATTGACCATTTAGTAGAAGCGAAGTATTTCACGAAAATAGATTTACAAATTGACTACCACCAGATATGTATTCATGAAAGGCACGTCAAAAGAACCACCTTTCGGACTCGGTATGGCCATTACAAGTTTCTCGTATTACCTTTTGGGTTGACCAATGCTCCAGCCACTTTCCAACAAATGCTGAACGATCTTTTTCGTGAACATTTGGTAAAGTTCGTGGTGGTGTTCTTGGACAATATTTTAGTCTTCAGTTTAACTCTCGAGGATCATGTTAGACACCTTACGATTATCTTGATTATTTTAAGACAGAATCGATTGTATGCTAAATTTAGTAAATGTGAGTTTTTCATGACAGAAATCATTTAATTGGAACACAAGATCACAAGAGACGGATTGAGCATTGACTATGACCAAGTGCAGAAGGTTTTGGCTTGGCCGATACCGCAGACGGTGAGACAACTTCGTTCTTTTCTCGGTTTGTTGTTTTTCTTTAGAAATCTATGCGAGAGGACTCTCAGCTCACACTATCAATGACCGACTTGTTGAAAGGTCGTGGACGTGAGTCGAATCAGCCTATCACTTGGAATAACAATTTGGATACGGCCTTCAAACTTTTGAAAGATAAAGTGAAGGAAGCACCTACCTTAGCACTTCCCGATCCTAATCGGTCTTATGTTCTAGAGACCGACGTAAGTGACTATGCGATCAGGGCTGCTCTATTCCAAGATGGTAGACCTGTTGCTTTTGAGAGTCGAAAGTTGGACGACACTTATTGGCAGAGAATAAAGGACGGGAGCTCATTGATTGACCAAGACTCGGTGACTGAGCAGCCTACGATTCAGGCTGCAGGACGCCAGTGGGGATGATTCGGAATGGTTTACTGTTTCGTAATGACAAAATTTGTGTATCGCAGGTCCCGGACATTAGGTCCAAGATTCTTAAGGAGTGTCACGACGCCCCTTCCGCTGGACACCCCGGGGTACGCTTTAGTGAGATACACTTTCTATTGGCCAAAGATGAAAGGGTATGATTATGTCCTCAAGTGTCAGATTTGTCAAGCGAATAAAGCTTGACGCTTTAGATAGGCTGGGATATTGCATCCTTTGTAAATCCCAAGTAATAAGTGGGAAAGTATTTCCATGGATTTTATTACCGGATTGCCAAGAACACGTCAAGGCCATGATTCTATTTGGGTTGTGGTAGACCGCTTGACAAAGATGGTTAGATTTTTATCCACAAGGAAGACTATTACAGCTACGTAATTAGCAAGGCAGTTTATCGAGCAAATGTGTAGATTGTACGGTTTACCGCAGGACTTAGTCAGTGATAGGGACTCTAAGTTTACAAGTGACTTTTGGAGGCTTATTTTTGAGAAGTTGGAAACAACTTTGAATCTGATTTCCTCAGATCATCCTCAATCTAATGGCCAGACTGAAAGGGTGAATCAAACTTTAGAGGACATGCTTCGTGCCTATGTCTCCAAAAGACAAGATTCATGGGAGGATTATCTTCCTATGTTAGAATTTGCATACAACAGTAATAAGCATACAAGTACCGGTTTTAGTCCTTTATGCTTATGTACGGATTTCAACCTAGATCACCTGTTACCGTGGGATTTTTAGGACTTTAGCATGGTGTAACGCGTGCTTTTTTGCAAGACATGTAAGAAATGTTACAAGTTGTGAAGGAATCTAGTAGAAGCGCTCAAGATAGAGAGATTTTATTCTAATAGACATCGTTCACCAAGAGAATTCTAAGAAGGAACCATGGTGTATTTGTGAGTTCCGAAAGATTCCAAGACTTTACGGACAGGCCAATCTTTGAAATTATCCCCTAGATACTGCGGACCATTTCGGGTTAACCACCGGATTGGGTCAGTTGCATATGAATTGGACTTGCCTTCTCATGTGAAAGATCATCCCGTATTTCATGTTAGTAGACTTAAGGAAGTATGGGGTGGAAGAGACTAGTTAGTTACTCCTCAAGAAATCATAGATGTCGAGGATATGACATTTGTGCCACACGAACCGGAAAAGATTCTTGGATTTCGTGAAAGACATTTGCGGCATATGCTACTAACGAAATACAAGATCAAGTGGAAGGATCGTGTTGAGGAGGACACTACATGGGAGACATTGACTACCCTTCAGCGGGATTACCCTGAGTTTTTATTGAGCTTAGGAGCGAGCTCTTAGAGGAAGGGGAGTATTTCATGTGCATGGAGTGTATCTACCGTGTGCAGCACGCACACAAGACTAGTTTTGAGGCTTGGGATAGCTTGGAGCTAGGCAGGCTGATTGGCGAGCTGGGCTAGGGATGGATTGACGGGCAAGCACCCATGGGTGGACGCCTGGTGACCGGCCAAGAGTCTATAAAAGGGTGGCCCAGGTCAGTCAGTTACTCAGAGTCTCGCGAGGCCATGCGAGAGCTCTACGGTCAAGAGCCTCGATCTAGTGCAGCCGAGGCCGGGAGCAATCTCAAGACCCACGAGGGTAGCTCCGTGGTGGTATGGGATGTCAAGGGGTAGACACTGGTCGGTACGTCTAGCTAGTTAGCTCATCTCGTGGCTCGGTGGGGAAGTGGGAAAGTATTTCCATGGATTTTATTACCGGATTGCCAAGAACACGTCAAGGCCATGATTCTATTTGGGTTGTGGTAGACCGCTTGACATAGATGGTTATATTTTTACCCACACGGAAGACTATTACAGCTACGTAATTAGCAAGGCAGTTTATCGAGCAATTGTTTAGATTGTACGGTTTACCGCGCAAGACTCAGTTTACAAGTGACTTTTGGAGGCTTGGGGGCTACGGGCCTATATATATGCCCCCACATCAGCAGTCGGCCTGCTGTAGGGCAGCCGACTGGACACAAGAACCTCCACGACTGGATAATCACAGTCGGCCAGCATAAGAATGGGTCGGCCAGCACCAGCAGAGTCCCACGACTCATGCACTGCAGTCGGCCATGTCACAGATGCAGTCGGCCAGGCTCAGGGTCCTCCTGCCACTACTAGACTGCCTCCCATGCCACAGAAAAATGGGAAAAAATACGGGGAGTGAGGAAAAATGATAAAACACCTGATAAGGGCGGGCACACCCACAACAAAGGCCCTGGTGTATAAATCTAGACAGGAGATGACTTCTAACACCCCCTCTCAGCTCCTGGCTGTGAAACCAACCACAGGGAGCCCAAGCAAGTCCTGAGAGAGCGACTTCGTGAAGAGGTCCACCGTACTGTCCTCCGTCGAACAGAACTCTAGCAAGATGTCATCAGCAAACGATCTGTTCATGAACAAAGTGCCTCTGGATGACCATGGGTTCCTCCAGTGGAAGCCCAAACCTGCAATGTAACCTCCTGGTGCTCCGTAAAACTACTCTTGGGCCTGAAGTAGATCTCCTCGTGTCCGGATCTCCTCCCCAAACCGAGTCACTCCAACTGTGGAGTCGGACTCCATCCAACAATCCCCCTCCTGTGTACAAGAGTCCATGATCCTTAGCATGCCGCAGAAACCACAGGAAATGCAATCCTGCCTCCCAAAGAGACATCTGCAACCATGAGCTCAACCGCCTCATCAGGAAGCTCCCGTCCAATCTGGTGTCCATCAACCAAATCAATGAACCATGCAGCTTCTGAGTCACACAGACATCACACTGCTCAAGGATCAACACCTGTTACGGCGCACAAACAAGTCCTCGAAACCTGATGAAACCTGTCAACCACCCCCTCTGAATCCGGAACCACAAAGCCTGGAGAAACCACCTCCCTCTGCAAGTAAGCACCTGCCACCTGCCTGGCTTTCCAAAAGGTCCCCGTGGAAAGAACATCCTCAACAACTGGAAGTTCTATGTCCCGAACACTACGAGACATCAGAGCATAAGTGACCTGTTCAGCTTCCTCTAACTGACGAACACAAGAACTACCAACATCAGTACTGGAAAGTTCCTGCCAACTGCTGCCATCTACTGGCAAGCTATCTACCACCTGGTCTCGGAAAGCCCGCACCTGCAGCGTATCCACACTTAAGTGGTCATTGCCAGAGAGAGAGTGCTGAAAGCCTGTAAACTCCATTCTCCACTCCGCCTTCCCAAACCACTTGGCTTGTTGCTTTGTCCCGGAGAGCAACAAAATGCTCATCAAACTCCACCCGTACGCCAGTCTTGCAAACCTGATGCACTGACAACAGATGAAAACCAAGTGCCAGAACATACAACACCTGGGAGGAATGCTTCCCTTCTCTGCCATCGGGAACTATCTCCATCCTGCCCTCACTGTGAACTGGGATAGTGGACGTATCCCCAGTAAGAATATGACCAGAAAGCCTGCAGAGATCCTGTAAACCGGAACGGGAAGGAGTCATGTGCCTGGAAGCACCACTATCGAGAATCCACTCCCGAGTATCCGTTGTTTGCGGAGAGTCCTCCAATCTCCTCCCTGCCTGAAGAAAATGAAACATCGGTGTCCACCACCTCCAGGTGCACAAAAGCCGGAGTCTTTATGATTGCTACTGAGGAATCTTCACCCTTCTCGGTCTTCTGCTTGGGACACTGCCTCCAATAGTGGCCTTTCTCGCCACAATCATTACAGGTCCTCTCTGCCTTCAGTTTCTCGCGGTCAGCGTCGGACTTCTTCTCAGAAGACTTCTCCGACGAAGCCTTCCCTTTGCCCGAGTTACGGCCTTTCGACTGTTGGCCAGTTAAGGCCTCCGACTCCACCCTGAGGAGGGTTCGTGAATCGTTCCTCCTGGTCCAGGACCATGGGCACAAGCTCCTCCCACGTGATGGTGCTGAGCCTGCCCCACTGGTAATCAAAGAGGAGTAAAATGCTGAGTACGAAGAGGGCAAATGTGACAGCAACGTGTGGCCATGTCCTCTGACGATATCTCCTTCCCAGCCTGAAGAACTTCCTGCTGAAGAGCCTGCAGCTTGTTAATATGCTCCCGCATCGTCGACGACTTTGCAGGGCTCATAACCCACATCTGTACTTCCAAGGAAATCCTCTTCATGGGCGATACCCTATTGTAAAATGAGGCCAAATGCTGCCATATACCTCTGGCCAGCGTCATATGCTTTACATGATTGATTACCTGTGGTGTGCAGTTGAGGAAAATAAACGAACGGACCCTGGCGTTGACACGATCCCACATCTGTGTCTGAGCCTCCCGGTCCTTTCCGGTCAACGGTAACTCCCCTTCCTCTACTTTCGGCCGTGGAACACCAACAACGACGAAATCGGCGAGGCCGTAGGACTCCAGAACAGATTCCACCATCACCTTCCATATGCCGTAGTTGCTCCCGTCCAACTGACCGTCCACCGGGAACGTGGGGAGTGTCGGGATCTTCACATGTCTCTCGGCCATCTCAAACAGATCTGCCATTGCGGGGATGTACTCTGAAAAGGGTGGGTGGGTTGGAACAAAGAAGAACTAAAACCTGCAAGTGGCTGTCCAGCAAATCAGCCCGCCTTCCTCTTGCACCTTCTCTTCCCGATCAGCCCAAAACAGTCCACCAATCAGCCACAAAACAGTCCCCCTCTTGCTCACACAAATCCCAAGACCTATCTAGAGCCTTGGGCTCTGATACCATGTCAGAATACGCAACGGAGATGATGACCAGATCTGGGAACACAAGAGCAAAAACGCAGGCAGAAAAACAGCACAAGAGAGAGAGAGATGTAGGCGTGTAACTCTGCTCTGATATACACAAGAAGATCCCGAATATGATACAACATGGTATGGGGGCTGGGGGCCTATATATATGCCCCCACATCAGCAGTCGGCCTGCTGTAGGGCAGCCGACTGGACACAAGAACCTCCACGACTGGATAATCACAGTCGGCCAGCATCAGAATGGGTCGGCCAGCACCAGAAGAGTCCCACGACTCATGCACTGCAGTCGGCCATGTCACAGATGTAGTCGGCCAGGCTCAGGGTCCTCCTGCCACTACTAGACTGCCTCCCATGCCACATAAAAATGGGAAAAAATAGGGGAAAAATACGGGGAGTGAGGAAAAATGATAAAACACCTGATAAGGGCGGGCACAATAAGGGCGGGCACACCCACAACAAAGGCCCTGGTGTATAAATCTAGACAAGAGATGACTTCTAACAAAAGTAGCTTGAAGCGATCATGCCTTGTGAAAGTAATTGATTCATATAATAGGCTACTGGCATTCAGAGAGCATATGGTATCTACAAGAGCTTATTGCCTTTCCATTGGATGGCTCAGGGAATGCAAGATGACTTGAGGACTCGGAATGACTCAAGGAGTCCAACCTTTTCAAACCAAGGCTTGAAGGTGACTTGGGAGAATACTTGGTTCTCTACAAAGAAGTTCCTTCAACTGGTAATAGGTTGTGAGCAAGAAGCTCGGTGATTGAAGGACGATCTCTCGCTTCTAGTGGATTTGGACAACCTTTATAGTGACATCCGCAAGAGACTTCCATGAAGTGAAGGTTCTAAGAGTAAAACAAACTATAATGGAAGTGTGGAGTTAGGATAGAGGAGGGAATTGGTAGCTATGCCTTTGCCAAATCAAAAGCAATTGGTGGGTTCAGTCTTAGGTGAGGAGTGGACAAACGAGATCTTATGATTGAACACAAGCTTCGTTCAGTTTTGGATAGGGGAGATTGTGTTTAGTATATTGTGCCTTGAGTACGTGGTACGTACTCAGAGGACTTCTCTTACGTGAACAATTGTTTCACATGCATGGACGTGCATGAGGAGGGAGAGATGATACAACTAGTTACGTGAGCATGAGTTGTTTAGACTTGTGATGGGGGTAATAAGATGCTCAAACTTATTTGCACCAAGTGGGCTAGTGTTTGCTGACAACCAATGCAAGATTCCATTTGGTATGACGATTGAGCTGTGTTGTGGATCTGTGCTAGAGTGTTATGGTAGATCTTATTGCACTTCGTGACTAAGTGTCCTACCTCAACTCTTGGATTAGAGTCCGATTGGTGCTGATATTTCAACTCTTAGATTGGAATTGGATTATAGAGAACCTTTCAACTCTTGTAGGAGAGTTGGATTGTATTTGCAACAAGCACTTAGATCTTTGTAGCAAGGTCTACAAGGGGAGTTTCATACTAGCTAAGGTAAGAGCCAAGAGACTTGAGTAGATGCTATGAGTGATTGTACGTAGGCTAAGGGCGCTAGCAGGATGAGATCTAGACTGGCCGTGGATCAATAAATAATAGCAAAGGGATAGTTATAGCTAAAAGCTTATAAATAAAGCAAAGGCTAAATAATAATTGGCTTATTGCTATATAAGTGACCTTGGGAACACTTATGAGTTATGAGTGGTATCCACGCGGCGACAAGAGAGCTAGCACAGGAATGCGGTACCTCAAGGCCATGGAGCTGTGATGAGGTGGCTCGGCTTGGTGGTATGGGACGCCACGTTGGGCTTGGTAGGCTCGTGGCAATCAAACCTAAGGCTCAGGGGTGGATCAACGTACTGAACCTATGGTTGGGTGGTGGGTCGCTAGCCACAATCCATCGCAATAATGCAATGCATACGACGTCAAGTCTACAAAACCCCTGTTAGGGTTTCTCAAGTATGTGAGTTTAATCCTAGTCCCCTATGGTTCTATGTTAGATAATCCTTGGCTAGGTCTATGGAGACATTATAGTATCAAGGCTGTCATTTGACAAAGAACCATCTCATACCCTGTTAGATAATCTTTGGTTAGGTCTATGGAGACCTTACAATATCAAGGCTGTCATTTGACAAAGAACCATCTCATACAAGCTATTGGGTTAGCTATGTCATGTGAGAGCTTCATGAGATCCAAATCAATTAGCATTGAGAGATAAAAGTGCAATGGTACGAAACCAACCTTCATTCCAAGGCTCTGGATAGAGATTCGGAAGCTCTAATGGGGAATACAAATGCACCACCTTTTTTCCCGACAAGCACACATGTAGGTTGTCCAATGCATCAAAGTGTATTCTGCTTGTGACAAGGGTTCCCATCCAAAGATTCCTCTGCTTAATGGTGTCTTTGACTATAAACTCCGGTGTTGTTATGGGATGTATAATTCTATCAATAAAAGAGCAAAACTCTTCTGGCATAGAGGCTGGCAAGCTGAATTCTGGCAGAGACCTCCAAGTGAGATACAAAAGCTGGTTTTTGGGATCCCCCATGAGAGAGGAAGATTCTGATATGAACGCTTCAAAGTCCATGAATTCTGTCGTGCTCACCGGGATTGGGAGAAGGGAGCATGCGTTGTTCAGAGTGGCCTTCTTTTCCAGCTCCGGAGGCCCCAAATCCTCGCTTGCACAATAAGTTGCTGTAGCAGTGTTCGTAGAGAGTGATGATCTTTCAGACACATTGAGGCCATCATCATCAAGCTTGTATAGAAGCCGAAAAACTTCAACCTGAACAGGATCAAAAAGAAAATGTATCAGAAAAGGACCCGATGGCTATGTATTGAGCCCCTTTCCAGTGATGCATTGGAAAAGGACTCAGAAAACACGAATCGAAAAAAATACTTGTTATAATTTTGATCCCTTTCCAGCTATGTATTGGATAAGGATCCAGTAGCTTTGTAATGGTTTTGATAAGAGATGCGAAATCACAGTAACTATGGATTAGAGATGCAAACTCTTTCTCTCTCTCTCTCTCTCTCTCTCTCTCACACACACACACACATACATACATACATAAATTTCTTTATATATTCATGCCTGACAATTGAGAAAAATAAATTTACAGGTAGTATGAAAATGTTGGGTCCATATTGCGATAACCTAATTCATAATTAGCTGAGACGGGAAAAGGACCCACCTGTAGGATGCCGCCCAGCAGGTCTCTCAATGCGGAAGTAAGGCAAGGTACGCTGCCCAAGGCTCGGTGGGCCCAGTAGGCGGGAAAGACGGCGGGAGTGCCCTCGTAGGTTGCTGTGAGGAGGTCCAGGTCCTGTGGTGTGGCCGGGGGTGACGGCAGGTGGAGCACAGGGTGAGCGCTTGGCAACCCCCCACACGATTCCAGCGTGGAGAGCCGCTCGGCGAAGTGCTGTAAAATCTCTTGCCCGTTCATTTCCAAATTCTCAACCGGAGCCACCACAACATGATAGATCACCAATTTTTCAAAGCCCTTGGAGGAATCTTTTCCCAAATCCCAGTGCTCAAAAATTAAGTCCTCTATATGCACCCAAACGTTTTTTGTAGTTAATTAATTAGTTTGAGTGTACAAACCTTGGAGTTACCTAAAAGAATAGGGCACTCCGATACTAGTTTAGAATTCGGGTGCTTATTAGTTTAATTGCTTTTTTTTGAATGCATGGCCCCTTCACGTGCATGTTGTGTGCCTTTTGGTTGGTAGGTTTCTGCACAGTCTCGAAGTGCCACGATCATTCTGTCTTTCTCTCTCTCTCTCTGGCTCTTTCGTAAAGAAATTTTCACAATAAATATATTCTCTCTCTCTCTCATGCTTGGTCATGCATGGTGTACCCCCCTAACCGCTCTCTCTCTCTTAGACCAAAGTCCTCGACGATGGAGTGTTCTCTCTATCTGAGTTCTGTTGAGCCATAAGGAGGAGGAAGCGGGGGTACTTGTTGGGCGCATTGAGTTGGGTGGGTTTTGGAGGTTGATTGAGGGGGGGAGAGACGTGGTTGGTGAAGAGGAGGAAGGGACGTGGAGTAGGAGGAGGAGGAGGGGCGGTTGACAAGGAGGAGAACGTTGATGGGTTGTGGAGGTGGGCGAGGGGGAGAATGGCGAGATGTGGAAGGGGGCACGTGCTTGGTGAGGAGGAGGAAGGGACGTGGAGTAGGAGGAGGAGGAGGGGCGGTTGACGAGGAGGAGAACGCTGATGGGTTGTGCAGGTGGGTGAGGCGGGGAGAACGGCGAGACGTGGAAGGGGGCACGTGCTTGGTGAGGAGGAGGAAGGGACATGGAGTAGGAGGAGGAGGAGGAGGGACGGTTGACGAGGAGGACAACGGTGATGGCTTGTGGAGGTGGGCAAGGGGGAGAATAGTGAGACTTGGAAGGGGTACCTATGGTCTTGCATTAAATAATGCCACGTCATTGGCATTATTTAATGCACCTACAATAAAAGTGTGAATATGCACCTACAATAAAAAAAGAAGATTATGTTTCTTTTTTTAAGGTCCTTTAATATATTTTCATCCAATTAAAAAAAGAAGAGTATATTTCTTTTTCTAAGGTCCTTTAATATATTTTCATCCAATTAAAAAAAGAAGAGTATATTTCTTTTTCTAAGGTCCTTTAATATATTTAATTTAGAAATTTCTAATTATATAGCCTAGCTAACATTACCTACCCATCTCGCTCTCTCTCTCTCTCGCCACCCACCACTAATGGCTCTACCACCATCGATAGCTCTCTCTTTTTCTCTCACGTGTCCCTTTTTGCAAGCTAGAACACTCGTTCGAGGAGATGCTCCACCCAACAACTTCATATCTGAGAGATCCTCGTGATATCTAAGAGTGTCCCTCCAGAAGTAGTGGAGGGACACTCTATATACAAGAGTGGATGTGGAGAGCCTCTATGTAACTCGTTTGAGGAGATGCTCCACCTAACAGCTTCAAATCTGAGAGATCCTCCTAAGATACAAGAGTGCCCCTCCATAGATAGTGGGTGTGGGGAGCCTCTATACAATCATAGATGTCGAGGACCCACTTCGATCTCCTCACATTGTATTATATGTAACATTGTACCAATGGCACTTACAAGGCTAGTGGGTGTGGGGAGCCTATATACAATCATAGATGTCGAGGACCCACTTCGATCCCCTTGTTGAAAATACAAGTGAATAGGGTGTGTGCGGGAACAAGCCCTTGGTTAGAGACTGTAAAAGAGGATGTGTAAATGTGAAAGAACCTGTAAAAAGGTGAGAAGAATCTACTGGGAGAGAATAAAGGGTAGCATGAGAAGATTTAGGAAGTGTGGAGATATTCTGGGAAAAGTGAAGAGGTGGAGAGAATCAAGGAAAAGAGGTGGAGTGAATCATGGAGAAATCAGTGGGATTTGATGCTTGATGTAAACTCTATAAATTGAGGCATTGCCCTAATGAGAATTTGCTGGTTTTTGAGTATCCATGCCTACATTAATCTATTTGCTAATTACCCACTAATAACGTCTTAATTATTTACTAATAACTTTATTAATGATGTTGATTCTAGTGTTTGATCCACCATAGCACATCACAATGCTCAAATTTTAACATGGTATCAGAGCCAGGCTAATTTGTGAGCCCATTATCTTGCTAATTATTTTGCTAATTAGGATTAGTAGAAAATTATAATTTTCTCTCTTTTTTCAACTCACCTCTGTACCCCCAGCTGGTGGAGGAGCTCTAGCTACTTGCATACTCAATCATTGACCAAACCCTTCTAGCCCAAGGTAGCTAACCCAAAGGGCTCCAGCCTATGCAATCAAAAGCGCAAACCGCCCACGCTAGCTCTCAATTTTCGCAGATTTGCAGGCGTCGATTTTCTGAGGGAAATTTGAGATCTTCTCTTCCACAAGTCAAATCAGTCTAATTTCTCTTAGCCCCAAGGGTTTTCAAGCATGCTCTACAACCTGGTGAAGACAGAATTCAATTTCATCAAGTCTACAGTGAGATCCAAGCTCTTCATCAAATCTACAAGTGACTTTGGTAAAACAGAGATTAAGCTTTCAATATTTGGTCAAATCTTGTGTTTCTTGGCTTAATCCTCTACTAGACTCATTGCTATTGATGCCTTTGAAAGCATTTGAGCTCATTTGAAGTCTAAGGCACCAAATCTGGACTCCCCACATACTCTGTTTTCTGCACACAAAACAATAGATTAATTTGCTAATCAATGATTAATCAATGCTAATCACTGTATTTTGGTGCAATTGAGGGTTCAAATTAACCATTAGCTATCTGATACAGATCCCTATAACTTCATATTGCAATTCAGAGTTGGTTTGATACTCCAACCATTCCGTACAAATTGTGGTTACCCTTGATTTAATGTAATTTCTAGTGATTTTATGCTGATAAATTTGTTGTAATCATCTCTTAAACACCAGATTGAGTTGTAAAAGGGTAGACACTGCCCTTGAATCTTGAAATTGGATCAAGAGGTAAGACCCCCTTCACATCACCATGAGTACAGCACAGGAAATAACCAAATTTAATGGGGAGCAGTTTTACACATGGCAGACAAAAACCATGTATTTGCTCATGAGGAAAAATCTGTGGGGATTAGTTGAAGGGAGAGATGAATGCCCAAAGAGAGGGGAAAATGAGTGGAAGAGCAGGAATGAAAAAGCGTTGGGACTTATTGCACTCAGTTTAAATGATGAAATCATTCATCACATCACAGGGATACAATGGGCAAAAGATGCATGGGATGAACTCAATAAATTATTTGGTACACAAGCAAAAAATTCAAAGATAAATCTGTTAATGCAATTCTACAAATTGGACATGAAGGAAAGTGAACCTTTAATCACACACTGAACAAATATAAAAGCATTAAGCAACAATTGGCAGCAGCTATTGGGCAAAAAGGTAGAAGATGATGAGGCATTAGCAGTGCTTCTGAAGAGTGTGGACAAAGGTGATTATGAAAACATTGTAGCAACACTAAAGAATGTACCTGAATTGAAGCTACACGAGATAGAAGCAGCTCTACTAGAGCAAGAGAGCAGAGGCAAAGAGAAGAAATGGCTCGACTCAACAGTAGGAGAAGAAAAAGCATTCTTCACCCGAGGAGGATTCTCTCAAGGACGAGGACGAGGAAGAGGCAGAGTAGGAGGAAGGATCTTCACTTGCCACAAATGTGGAAAGCCAGGACACATGGCGAGAGACTGCTACAGCAAACCCAATGGAGAAGGAACGACATCGGCAAACTTTATGGAGGCTCCAAAAGGAAGTGGAGTCGGATCATCTTTTCTGAGAGAGAGAGAGAGAGAGACCCCACAGCCCAATGTAACCTGCCCCAACAAAGTAAAACCACCTCTGAGCCACCGATGATGTAGGCCACTGATGGATGTAGGCCACGTGGTAGATGTATGTGTGAGCACTTTAGTCAAGTTCGCAGGCAACTATAGTAAGCCTTGGATGTAGGCCACGTGGTAGATGTATGTGTGAGCACTTTAGTCAAGGTCGCAGGCAACTATAGTAAGCCTTGGACACATAGAGAGAGAGAGTGTGTCAAGGACTATGAGTTTAAGGACCCGAGGCACTGGTCGCAGGCTATCAAGTAAGAGAGAAACTTGGTATAGGATCCAGGTGTGCTAAGATAACTTGAGGGGAGGTGTGCTAAGAGACACTAGTCGTGGAGACTATCAAGTAAGGGGAGGCAAACTTAGTATAGGGTCTAGGTGTACTAGGATTATTCACTTGAGGGGAGGTGTTAAAAATACAAGTGAATAGGGTGTGTGCGGGAACAAGCCCTTGGTTAGAGGTTGTAAAAGAGGATGTGTAAATGTGAAAGAACCTATGAAAAGGTGAGAAGAATCTACTGGGAGAGAATAAAGGGTAGCATGAGAAGATTTAGGAAGTGTGGAGATATTCTGGGAAGTATGGAGATATTCTGGGAAAAGTGAAGAGGTGGAGAGAATCATGGAGAGAATCAGGGAAAAGAGGTGGAGTGAATCATGGAGAAATCAGTGGGATTTGATGCTTGATGTAAACTCTATAAATTGAGGCATTGCCCTAATGAGAATTTGCTGGTTTTTGAGTATCCATGCCTACATTAATCTATTTGCTAATTACCCACTAATTACATCTTACTAATTACTTTGTTAATGATGTTGATTCTAGTGTTTGATCCACCATAGCACATCACAATGCTCAAATTTTAACACCCCTCACATTGTATTATATGTAACATTGTACCAATGGCACTTACAAGGCTATTATTTTTTTCTTGCATCTCTAGTTAAGGTGGTTTATCATTGTTTTTCCATGATTGTTATGGGCTACCACACCTCCAAGAGGGAACTCAATGCATTCACCTAAAGGATGAGCAATAGATGACAACCGTCGTAGGGCACTTACCAATGCTTTGAACTTAAGTCCCTTGAGGCCTCCAAGCTCACTTGTTAAGCTTCAAACCTCCAAGCTCCACCTCCACGCTGTCACCATAGAGTCGCTCACACCGTCGCATAAGGCAATCACTCTCTCTCTCACTCTTCTACACAAGCATGAATCATACAAGCATAGAAGAGGCACAATGCTAGAATGCTTTCTCTCTCAATCTCTGTCAAGACACAAGGAAGAGCTCTCTAAAGCACAAAGGGGGATTGTGTCTTTTCATTTATGAGAAAATGCCTTATATACATTTGGTCCTTATTCACACTTGGGTGCCCAAAACTTACTTAACTAGGTCTTAGGTGGCCAATATCTCATAATGTATAACTTTTATGGTGCCGTTTCATGACACTTATTAATGTCCTCAATTGGAGGAGCATGCTTGTTAATCCAAAATGGGATTAACATCCCCCCCTTTCTGATGTAGGTTCTATCCTCATAACCTGTTACCGAGATCTAAATCTTGATTTCTAGCAGGTCAGCCAATTGGGGATTGGCCAATTTTGTGTGTCTTGTCACATTAGCCCATAATGCACCTTCTCCAGCCAAGGGAAGTAATTCTTCTAAATTCGAGCGAGGTGCTTGTAGAGGGTATGGCACATAATGCTGCTTTGTTGGTGTGACCTCGGAGTAGGCTTTTGGCATAATCCGTCGAGTTGGTTCAAAGGGTATTACTTGCATTAGCACCTTGAACATCAACTTGGGCTTTAATAGAGGATTACCAACGCGAATGAAGCCCTCATATTCTGCACTAGACAATGATTCCAAAATTGTATCATCAGTGAAAGCTTCAATATTGTCCTGGGAAATAGGATAGCGTACCTCTTGAGGTTGCCGTTGGGGAGATGGGTGAGGTGCCAGTATCTTCTCGGGGGCGAGAGGGTTAGTGGGAAAATCTATTTGTTGCTGAGGAGTGAAAGTAGAGAATATGCAGTCGGCTTGAGATGTGTTGGTAGGTGGGGTACTAGCGACATTAGAATAGACGGGGTAAGTGGACATTGAAGATGAAGACGAGGTATCTTCTTGACCAGGACCTGTGCTAGGGGATGGGTGGCTAGGCTTGTGAGATTTCATAAACTCTTGTAGGTCAGGGATATCCTTAGGATTTATAGTAGGATATTCAATATGGGTGGCATCAAAATTGTACTGTACATTGGTTAACATGGATTCTAAGTGTTTGTAGATATTAGATTATAGCTTTAGAATTCCAAAAGGATGATATAAGGTAGACTTACATAAGTTAAGATGTTGGTGATGAGTATTGTAAACTTCGAGCCACCCATGGCTTATAATCCACTGATAGCTATGTGCTGCCACCTCATAGTTGGCCGATGTCTCGAGAATGTCATCTGGAACAAACATGTCTAATTTTTTGATACTGTTGCCTAGAATTTCAGAATTTTGGAGTACCCGACAACAATTATGAAGGGGAAGACGATGCATGATGATTAGAAATGAGAGCTCTAAACGCGTAGCGATGGACACATGATGCAAAATGACGAGAAAGGAAGTAATTTTTGATTTTATATCGTAGCTGTTGGATAAGGCGGCTGCCTTAATGAAGAAAGCCACGTGGTTTCTTTTGAGAAATGATCGTTTCACGGCATGAAATTTTTAAACCAGTTCACAATGTGAACTTTTTAGGGTTGGCTCGCGGCGTGAACCGTTTTGAACCAGTTCACAGTGTGAATATTTCTAGATCAGTTCACGGCGTGAATTTTTTTGGATTATGAATGTGTAAGATTGATACCTTCTATTTTTTTCTTCATGCTCAGGCATTCAAACATGCATTAAATGAGTGAATGATACCCAGTTTACCTTGTATCCATTGGGCAATAAAATAGATACCTTCATCTTTTATTGCCATAAAAACCAAGGTGACACCTTGGCACTTCTGAACAATGTGGTTGGGGGCTTTTATTCGTGTCCCTTTGCTGAACTTCTTTGTTTCTATCTTTAGGGTCCTTGTTTAGTTATGTGATTGAAGTGGTCATTGACATTGCTTTGGCAGTTCCCAACCCATCTTGTTGAGTTATCTTCTTCCTCCACACCAATGTTGGTGCAGTTTCAGCATTGGTTGGGAGTTGATGTTGTATGCTTTTACTACTCTTTCCTTTGTTTTTGGAACTACTTGTGATGGTGGCCACTAAGCAGGTTTGGTTGGAACCCGTATTGCCTTGGTAGTATCCTTGTGCTTGTAGTAAATCTTTTCGGACCCATTGCTTATGAAAGCCTTGTGGGATATTGGTATATCTGGAGTCTTGCCAATTTGTTTGTGTAGGCCAAGTCTGACTTTTGATTCCTTTGTGAATTTTTCTTACCCCCATATTATTCTTCTTCTCCTTCTTGTGGAGTTGGTTTTTGATTTGTCCCTTGGGCACCCACATCTGTGTACCCTGCGACTTTGGGTATTGTTTGTGTAGGCTTTCTAGGACTAATGCTTGTTCTGTTTTATGAGTTGATGTTACTGTACTACTCGGAGTCATTTTTTCATCAATCATGATCTGTTTCCCTATGTTTGTCAAGCTCCATAAGGGTATGGACATGAGCTTGTCGCCCTCATTCAATAGCGATGTCCTCTTCTTCCATTGGACATTACATTTGCTAGCGTAGATCTAGGATTGTCCTAGAATCATTTCCTCTTCCATGGAACCAACAGGCATGACAAACACTTTCCCAACCAAGGAATTATTTCTGATGAAAATCAGATGTGCTGCTTGCACGGATAATGCCGTAGTCGGTGTGATCGCCTTATCCATCTTCTTCGACAGAAGCAGTGCTTTATGAAAATTTGGAACCAATTTAAGAAGCTGACCCAATTTAATTTGTAGAGGAGCGTCGAGCAATCCATCCCATCCTTCACTCTCGTCCTTCGAACTGGGTTGTTGGGACGATTGTTCTGGAAGATCCTTCTGGGCGGCTTGTGGCAGAGGCTGCCCCGACAAATGTATGTCGTCGTCGTCGATGAGGGTCACAGCATCTTGAAACTACATTTTACTTGGGCCGAGCGCAATTTAAGACAAGTATGGAAAATTTATACAAAACATGACAACAGAATTTTTGATTGATTGATTCGTGCATACAGTTACATCCATATATAGGTAGTATCCTGTGATCTGAATAGATACATCTACCTATATGACATCCCTTGGAATCCCTAATTGACTATTGTGCATTACGATTTACCCAATGTGGTTATAAGAATGCAGTTTGTGGTGTGCAGTTAAAAGGGTTATGCACAAACCCAAGGCTTCGACTATGATGAAACATTTAGTCCAGTTGCAAAGATGAGAATAGTGAGAGTAGTCATTGCTATGGCTGTAGCAAATGGTTGGGAAATGCATCAAATGGATGTGAAAAATGCATTTCTAAATGGTGATTTATAAGAGGAAGTTTATATGGCGGCACAGCCAGAAGGATATGTACACCCGAGGTACCCCACTCATGTATGCAGGTTAAAGAAAGCATTATATGGTTTGAAGCAAGCACCTCGTGCTTGGAGTGATAAGTCGATATCTTATTTCCCTTGGATTTCAGACTTCTTCAGTAGATTCTTCACTCTATGTGAAGAAAACAGATCATGGGATTGTCTTGCTTGTCATCTATGTAGATGACTTGATTGTCACAGAAGATCATGCTACAGATGTTATGCATGTCAAGAAGGCATTGAGTGGGAAGTTTGATATGAAAGACTTGGGTGAATTGAGATATTTACTTGGGATTGAAGTGATCAAAGACCATACAGGGACATCGTTAGTGCAATGCCAATATGCATTGGATATGTTGGCAAAATATGGGATGACAGGGTGTAAGCCAATGAGTAATCTTTGGAGCAGAATGTAAAGCTGCGGGCTGATTTTGGTGAAGAGTTGGATGATCCATCTATGTATAGAAAGATGGTTGGTGGTATTATTTACGTGACTATCACAGGACCGGATCTCAGTTATGTTGTGGGGCTAGTAAGCCAATTTATGCAAAGCCCCAGAAAACCTCATTTGGATGCAGTGAGATGAATTATGCGCTATGTAAAGACCACTGTACATTATGGTCTTCTTTATGAGCATGGTAAAGGCTTGGATGTACACGGCTACACAGATGTAGATTGGGCAGGTAGCTCGTATGATAGGAGGTCTACTAGTGGTTATGCCTTTACATTTGGAAGTGCAGTGGTGAGTTGGAGTAGCAAGTAGCAACCTACTATTGCTTTATATAGTACAGAGGCTGAATACAGGGGTGCAACCATTGCTACGTGTGAAGGAGTATGGTTAAAGAGTCTTTTGGCTGATTTGGTTGAGCCTATTGATGGCAAGGTTGTCATTCATTGTGACAACATGAGCAGCATACAGTTGGCCAAGAATCCAGTTTTTCATACGTGGACCGACCATGTAGAGGTCCACTATCATTTTGTCAGAGAGAAAGTGTTGGATGGTACAGTGGATTTGTAATATGTGAAGACTGAAGAGCAGGTAGCCGACATCTTTACAAAGCCACTTAGCAGGGAGAAGTTTGAGTACTTCCCTACTATGTTGGGAGTACATGGGTTGAGCTTGAGGGGGAATGTTGAGAGCTTTGATAGCCCAAGCTCATCTACATCTTTATCTATGGCAGTACATCATGAGCTTGAGAGGGGCTATTGAGATTCAAGCTCAATGTTAGCTTGTGCCAGTTGCACTATGTGCTAGCATGTTAGGTAGTAACATGTGTGAGACATAAATGAACGCGTCCAGCTGGTCATAGTTGTGTGGACAGTAGCTAGGGTTAGCTGTGTGTGGACACAACACATGTAGTGTGTTGTGGCTTATGGATTATGGCTTTATGCATTGTGTGAGAAGGGACATGGCTTCCCTCTATGGTTAGGGTTTGATTAATACATTAGGGTTTGCTTCTGTGTGTGTGTCTCCTCTCCCTCTACCTGTTTTTCATCATTCACCACCCCTCAGGTACGCAGCACCCTTGTCACTAGAGCCTGCACCCTTTAGGTACACACCTTCAGGTACACAACACCCTTGTCACTAGAGCCTACACCCTTCATGTCTTGCAGCACCCTTGTCACTAGAGCTTGCACCACTATACCACTCGGGATGGCATCCCTCTTTGCTCTTCATCTACCACCTTAGGTACCACAACACCAGAGCTTGCATACCTCATCTTCCACTACCACTACCACCTCGGAGTGCCTTTGCATCTTGACCGCGACCTCGACATTGACCACCTCTCTGAGTGCTTTGCCTCACATTGATGTGAGCCTTTGTCATTGACCATGCTTCATCTCTGACATCATCTCTGCTTCTGCATTGGGTCTTTCTACTCAAAGTCACCTCACATCAGAGGGCTCTTGTACATATGTTCATTCACCATTATATATAGACTCACTCACCTATTTCATGCTTTGTTGTTTTTCTCTGATATCTCGTACATTTGGCCCTTTTGTCCTTTTGCCCTCACATGGTATCAGAGCTATCATGAGCAAAGGGATTGAAGACCTTGAGAGAAAATAGCATGGATAGTCTACCTGCACTCCCGGAGGACCAATTCTTCTCACTAGAAGTTGATTCTCCAAACTCTAATCTGGACCACACAGGAAATGGGACTTCTTACTCATAGGAGAGCCACACTCAAGATCTTACTTTGGGAGATGATCAACCCATCTACATCAACTCATCTTCACCACCTTTGCCATCTCGATTGCCCTCTCTAACTTTATCAAACTTTGTTTGCAGAGGGGGATACATTTGTTCTGCTAGTTTGTCAGTGTGGGACTAGCATCCTCCCCATCTTCCTCCATCTTCTCTCATCTTCTCTCATGGTCCCCTTTTTGGCCTAAGAAGGGGTGTCTGAAAATGGCATTTTTGGCCTAAGAAGGGGTGTCTGCTAGTTTGTCAGTGTGGGACTAGCATCCTCCATCTTCCTCCATCTTCTCTCATCTTCTCTCATGGTCCCCTTTTTGGCCTAAGAAGGGGTGTCTGAAAATGGCATTTTGTCCAGCCCTAAAAGGGGATTTTATCTGGAATTTTCTAGATTTATTAGTTTTTTCCTTTTTTTTGTGTCTTTGCTCTAGTGGGTGGCTGACAACCCTAGCCTTTAGTCTGGCCAACCAACAGTCTATATAGCTTTGCCTCATCACTTCGCCATTGTACCACTTCTTGACCATATCAAGTACCATCTGCTGTTGCTATTGGCTTTGCGCATACATCATACATGTTTTATCATCATCGCTTGTCATCCCTAGCACATCAACGTTTACTACTGGGGCCACACCTTGGGACAACAGCCCACTCTTTGATATAGGCCACACCTTGGGACAGTAGCCCACTCTTTTACAACATAGTGCTTCGACGTTTTACATCTGGCTACACTTTGGGACGGCAGCCACCTCTGCCACATAAATCACATTAGGGTTACATATTTGTGTATGGGACAATAGCCCTCTCTTCCACATAGATCACATCAACGTTACATATCTGCTCATGGGACAACAGCCCTCTGTGCTATAGTAGAGCATATTAGTGTTTTATCTTCAGCTCATGAGACATCAGTCTTCTCTGCTACAAAGAGCACTTTAGTGTTTTTCCTCAGCTCACACCATCAGGGAAATAGCCCACTCCTCTCTGCTATAGTACAAGACATCATCGTTTTATCATCAGTACTCTCTGGATAGAAGCCTAGTCTCTTCTACATCACACCATCAGGATGGCAGCCCACTCTCTACTTATCTTCACCATTGACACCACTCAGGACGGTAGCCCTCTCTACTCTTCACCACCCCTCAGGTATGTATAGCACCCTTGTCACCAGAGCCTGCACCCCTCAGATACGTAGCACCCTTGTCACCGGAATAATGCACCCTTCAGGTAGTACGTAGCACCCTTGTCACCGGAATAATGCACCCTTCAGGTAGTACGTAGCACCCTTGTCACCAGATAATGCACCCTTTAGGTACGCACAGCACCCTTGTCACCAGAGCCTGCACCCTTCAGGTCTTGCAACACCCTTGTCTCACCAGAGCTTGCACCACTACACCACTTGGGATCACAACCCTCTTCACCACTACACCACTTGGGATCACAACCCTCTCTGCTCTTCATCTACGACCTTAGGTACTATAGCACCCTTGTCACCAAAGCCTACATCTCACCTCATCTTTCGCTACCACCACTACCACCTCATAGTGCCTCTACATCCATCGACACGAGCCTTTGACACCGACCACCTCTCGGAGTGCTTTTCCCCACATTAACGCGAGCCTTCGTCATCGATCGTGCTTCAGCTCTGACAGCATCTCTACTTCTACACTGATCTTTCTACTCAGAGTCACCTTACATCAGAGGGCTCTTGTACACATGTTCATTCACCATTATATATAGACTCACTCACCTATTTCATGCTGTGTTGTTTTGCTCTGATCTCTTGTACATCTGGTCCTTTCGTCCTTTTGCCCTCACACACACTATGGACCGAATTTTTACAGTAGGATTGTACTTATCTTTATGTTATGGTTTTAGAGAAGAGCATCCATCTCTCTTATGTGATTGTCTTCTTGTGTGTATGTGTGAGTTTTCTTGCAAGGAGCTCAAGCTTGCCCTCTTCTATGCATTCTTCTCACAAGTGCCTCCTTAAAACATGTGGGCTCTACCTCTTGTATTCCTTTCACTATATAAGTAGAATCATGGGCTCTATCCCCATCATAGCTTAACTCGTCTCCACTGGATCACTATGAGGTGTTCTTAGTAATGCTTAAGCTCTTTGTACACTAGATGTAACAACATCTGGGAGCCCAAACTCCTTATCAAGGCTCTATTTTGAGCCATTATCCCCATCAATAAAGGAATGGCCTACTAAAACATAAGGCATTATGAAAGGTTTTCCCTTTCATGATACATGTGAATTTATAAACTTTAACACTTTTCAAAATTCTTAGTATTCTTCCTCAACCTTCTTGACCAAGGTTTAACAATAGACCCACTACTAGAGGTCCATTGAGTATAGGTGATTGCTGTTGCTCTCCATTTACTACATACACATTGTTATAGGTGAATTTATAAACTTTAACACTTGTCAAAATTCTTAGTATTCTTCCTCAACCTTCTTGACCAAGGTTTATTAACAATAGACCCACTTAACAATAGACCCACTACTAGAGGTCCATTGAGTATAGGTGATTGCTGTTGCTCTCCATTTACTACATACACATTGTTATTTATATTAGCCTCAATGGAATCCTTTACTCATGTATATAAGCTACTCACCTCATAAAAAACATTATCCTTACTCACTCACATCTCACATGTAGTGGAGTTTTAGCATCTACAATCTTTTTGCTGAAGGGAATATCTAATAAAGATAATTTTCTTCCTTGGGATCCAATTTTCTTCTCACCTCATCTAGTACATGTACACCTGAACACTTTGAAGTGTGCCAAATTTGGTTTTTTTCTAGTAAATTTATGTTTAGGCATCATACCATAAACTGCTGCAATGGGGTTTCTATTCATAATGTAAGTTCACTTGTTATTACTACTTCAACCCAAAAATCATGAGGCATTGCTTTCTCATTCATCAACACATGGGAAACTTCTGCAATATGCATGTTCTTTCTTTTTATAACCTCATCTTCTTGTGGGGTGTACGTGTATGTAAAGTACCTCTTTATTGCATGCTCTTAGATAATTATTGAATTTATTAAAGAATAATTTTTCTCCACACCATCTGATCTTAGGCATTTTATGTCAATGCCTTTGTCTTTCTCAACCATAGCCTTAAAGCTCTAAAATTGCATAAATACTTTACTTTGCTCTTTTACGAACTATACCCATATCTTTATAGTGTGAACATCAATGAAAGATACATAATAGTGGTGTGTGGGATTTTATATGGCAAACTATTTCTAGCGAGTGTATTTTTGGAATCGGGTGAGAAAATCCATCTCGGCCTTTAGATGAAGATATTACTCTACCTCTACTTGTGTTCATGTAGAAGGCCTTCTCCTACGTATTACCACCTACGTATTACCAAAAGATGAATTACTCTTAACATTCATCTTCTCAGTGAGGGCTATAAGTTCTTCAAAGTTTGGAACGGTTTTCATGAGTTTGGATAGATGTCCAAAATTGACCATAGCCTTTGCCAGGTCCATTCAATGTGATCGATACCAATTCATCATCATCAACAACAACTGGATCTCCAATAGAGGTGAGGGTATCTCTCATTGATATTTACCTTATTCATCTACACATTATACAGCTTTGGTAGCTGCATCTTTCTTGTCCTAGTACTTGTGCTATAAAACTTAAACCAAGGTATCCCATACATCCTTAGGTGTCATTCCATCCTGGATATGGCCGATCATAGCATGAGACACACTAACATGCAGCTAGTACATCACTTTGCTAGCTTTCTCATGCCAAGTCTTAAAGGCATGTGTTTCCTGTTGAGGGATGAAGTTTTCTTCCAGATTCTTGAAACTCCAATCCTTCATGCCAGGTGAAATCCTTTTCCCATGAGGAAGTTTCTTACCTTGAACTTCCATGCTTGGAAGTTGTACTTATCCAGCTTCTATCTCACAATCTAGGATAGACTAATCATATATTATTACCTACTACATGCAACTTACCAATAATGATTGCTAAAAACTTCTACACTTATAACAAACTATAATGTCTAACACAATCACCTCATGTGGTACTATAAACATGTTGTAGTGTTATTTTACGTGAGAACTAGTCACATAAACATACATCTGCAACAAGGTGTAAATCTTAGATTCTCTGCACAGACTGTTTTACAACCAAATTTCTATTACAACTACGCATCAAACTAAAAATTGGGCATTCACACTCAAAATCGACACTTCCATAGAGTGCGTGAAAAATTTTACAATGCCAAAATGGGGCCCGAAATGGCATTGAATCCAAAATCTAAAATCAGTAAGGTCTTATGGACTTCTCCCACACAATGTAAATATTAGATTCTTTACACCTGACTATCCCGTAATCAAACTTTTGTTGCAACTATTTGCATTAGACCTAAAATCAAGCATACACACTCAAAATCGACACTTTTATAGAGTGCATGTGAAAAACTTATAGAGCTAAAATGGGGCCCGAAATGGCCTTGAATCTAAAATTTGAAATCACTAAGGTTCTACGAACTTCTCCCACATAATATAATGCCCCTTTACTTCATCAATGAAGGGAGGCTTAAGATGTGACAGTGCACCTTACTGTTTTGCTTGCTTGCTCCTCTTGACTAGTAGCAATTTGCAGAGATTTGCTTCCAAATAAAAGGGAAAGACATGGAGTTACCCTTACCCATGTAACCTACTACCTTTGCTTGTCTCCTGCTTGTCTCTTGAGCTCTTCATGCAAACCAATGCTCTGATACCATGAGAAGAATGTAGGGAAGAGGGGGACCTTGAGCTCCTTGCAAAAGTAAACACTCCACACAAGAATAGACAAGCACACAAGAGAGATGTATGGATATTTTTTCTTCTATTCTCTTCTCTTATCGACAACCATAACATAACATACTATAAGGGAAAGTAATCTCTCACTAAAATGTACAAAGGTCGGTTCATAGTGTGAACCCGACTACATGAGATGGAATTATAACTATGCCATAATTATACCATGATCTTAACATTTTTCCCTTTGATCTTTCTGTGCATCTTCATGAGACTCACTCCCACATCTTCATAAGTGTTGCCATATATATATAGGCAGTGATGTGTGTGAACACACTTAGGACCGCCGGGGCACTTTTTCCCTCTTTAGAAGGTTTTTTCCCCCGGCTTGTATATACGCCCATCACTCTAGGGCTAACTTATCTTTTGTACATTGACACAATCTAATACACTTTGTGTTGTGTGCATTCTTGCTTCTTCTTCTCCAAGCTTTGTGTGCTTTCCTGCAACCCTAATCCCAACAATTGGTATCAGAGCAGGCATCGGCCTCCCAGGGCCATGATGCCAGCACCCTCTGACTCACGTTCTCCGATTGAGGTGAGCTTTCACGAGCGCTTGCAGGTCCCTATACTCTGCAAATAAGCGTGAAGGGCTTCGCGTTCTCAGAATTTGCATCTGAGGTCATTTTGGGCTCCGTTTTTGCATTTCAAGTTCTGCACAGGTGTTTTCGTCATTTTCTGTAGAAATTTCGACAGTGCAGTTTTCTGCAAAACAGGCATACGTATTCTATTGTGGACCATGCTACATAGCACAAGTTGTTTTCTGTTCAGTCTTTGCTTCATTACAGGTAGCTTTTGCATCAGTTTCAGTCAGTGGCCATGGCTGATAACAGCAACAATGATGTATTTCGCATGTTGTCTGCTGAAGACAAACTGGATGGAGACAGCAACTATCCACTTTGGGCATACATGATGTAACATGTTTTGGTTGCAAAAGGAGTGTGGAACATTGTGCAAGGTATGGATGTACGTCCAGGTTCTGTGGATGTAGGATCTGTTGAGGATGTTGCAGGTTCTAGCAGCTCTACTGTTGCTGCTATTTTACCCACTGCTGAACAAGCTCGTTGGGATGGTAAAGATGCGCAGGCTCATGCCTTGATTGCACTTTCTGTCAAACGTAACATCACCCCACATATTCGTTCAGCTAAAACAGCAAAACAGGCTTGGGATATTCTAGCTGGTTTGTATGCAGGTCGTTAACGAAGCAAAAATCGCTTACTTGTGTAAAGAGCTAGAATTGAAGATTATGCAAGAAGATGATGACATGAATGTTTTTCTTGCTAAGATTAAAGATCTCAAAGAACAGTTGATTTCTGCAGGTGAGATTATTCCTGATCATTCTCTTGTGCAGACTGTTCTTGATGCTTTACCTGAGACATATCAGACTTTTGCTTCCACGTGGAGACTTCTTAATGAGGACAGACTTGATGCTGTCAAGTATGATACTTTAGTCAACAAGCTCTTGCAAGAAGCGCAGTCCAGGCAAAACAGGGCCAGGCAGCGTGCAGTTGATCAAGCATTTATTGCTGCCCAGCAGAGCAGCAGAGAAGAAGTGGTAAGGCAACCCTTTCCACTTTTTCTTCTCCTATTAGTAGGTCTGCAACTTCTTCTCCTTCCATAGGTAGCAACAACAAGTCTGAGAAGGCTCTTGATAAAGGCAAGAAAAAGACCAGGTGCAACTATTGTAAGGCAAATGATCATGTCATTAAGAATTGCCCTAAGCTAAAGGCTAAAGAGGCAAAGAAAAAAGAGTCAAATGCAGCCACAATAGCGGATGCTTCTACAAATGCAGATTCTGCAAATGTTGTGCAGGATACAAAATGGGCGTTTAGCGTGTATTGCCAGTATGACCCATCTGTACATGATGCATGTTTGGCAGTTTTTGTTGACTCTAATGTATGCTATTTTGACAGTGGTGCTACAAAGCACATTACCTCGCATCGTGATATGTTCACTTGTCTTGAGGCTCTCTCTACTGGGAATACTGTCACATGTGCCAATAATGCTTCTTACCCAGTGAAGGGCGTTGGTAAAATTATGCTTACTGCTGCAAATGGTAGCACTTTCACACTTTCAGATGCTTTGTATGTGCTAGGGATAAAGAAGAATCTATTGTCTGTCTCTGCGCTTGCTAGACTTGGATTTGTAGTCAAATTTGTGGATGACAGATGTACTGTTCATGATTTGACTTCTGGTGATACGATTATTGCATCTGGCACCTTGTTTCGTGGGCTGTATAGGCTCAATTCTTATGACAAGTGTGTGGAAGATTCAGCAAATGTAGGCAGTTTCAGATGCAAAACTATGGCATGCTCGTTTTGGTCATTTGAACTTTGCTAGTTTGTTGCGTTTGCAGAAATTTGATATGGTTGCTTCATTGCCCCCTCTTGAGGCACCATTGAAACATGTTTGTGAAGGCTGTATTTTGGACAAAATGTAGCGTTCTGCATTTCCAAAGGATGGTTCTGTGCGGGCCACTCGCAAATTGCAACTTGTACATAGTGATGTATGTGGGCCTATGCAAACTCCTAAACACTTGTACTTCGTGACTTTCATTGATGATTACTCAAGGCATGCATGGGTATATCCACTGAAGGCAAAGTCTGAAGTGTTTTTATGCTTCAAACAGTTTTTTCTTATGGTTGAAAATGTATCCAATTGTACTGTGGGCACCCTCCGTTTTGATCGAGGGGGGGAGTACATGTCTAAAGAGTTTGATGCATTTCTGGCTAGTCGTGGGATAAAACACCAATGTACAGTGCCGTATACCCCTCAGCAAAATAGTGTTGCTGAGAGGAAAAACAGGTCACTTATGGAGATGGCACGATGTATGGTTAAGAGCCAAGCTTTGCCACATGCGTTTTGGCTTGAGGCTGTCATGTGTGTTGCATATGTACTCAATAGGTGTCCCACTAAGGCCTTGCAGTCTATTACTTCATACGAAGCTTGGCATGGTAGGAAGCCTTCTATTAGTCACTTACGTGTCTTTGGTTGCTTGGCCTATGCTTTAGTGCCTGTGCAACAACGCAGAAAATTGGATGATAAGGCTGTCAAATACATTTTTGTTGGTTACAGTGCTGAGAGCAAGGGTTACAGATTGTATCATCCACAGTCAAAGCATATCTTGATTAGTCAAGATGTTGTTTTTGTGGAAGATGCTGTGCAGCCTTTGTTATCATGTACCAAAGAGACAGGTGTGAGCTCACGGGATGTATTTGATACATTGTTGCCTCTGTTTACAGGCGAGAATTCAAATGTAAGTCCTAATGAGGTAAATATTCAGCCTATGTAGATTTCAAACATCATAGATCAGCCTATTTCTGATGCAGATTTACAGGATGTAATTCATGAGGATAGGGCTGAAAATGAGCAGGCTAGAGGTATGCCAAAATGGCTGGTGCAAACCTTGCATGATAGTAAGATTGATGCACCTATGACTAGTCGTACTCGTTCAGGTTTTCAGCATGCCTCTTATACATCAGATTGTTATGCTTTGGCTGTGTCTAGTATGTGTGAAGAGGAAGAACCTCTTTCATTTAATGAGGCACAAAATTCAGAAAATTGGTTGGCTGCAATGCAAAGTGAATATGATGCTATAATGAAGAATGGTACATGGTCTTTGTGTGATTTGCCTATTGGTAAAAAGGCCATTGGATGTAAGTGGGTTTTTAAGTTGAAACGAAAGCCAGATGGCAGTGTTGATCGCTATAAGGCTAGACTTGTTGCAAAGGGTTATGCTCAAAAAAAGGGCATTGATTTTGATGAGACCTTTGCTCCCACTTGTCGTATGACTACCATTCGTAGCATTTGTGCATTGGCAGCTCATAATGGTTGGAATGTACATCAGTTGGACATAAAGATTGCATTCTCGAATGGAGATTTGCATGAGGAGGTGATGTATCGCAGCCTCATGGTTTTGTTCAAAGAGGGCAGGAAAACAAAGTGTGCAGGTTGAAAAAGGCTTTATATTGTTTAAAGCAAGCTCCACGAGCTTGGTATGAAAAGATACATGCATATTTGACTGCACATGGTTTTCAGAATAGTCCAACAGAAAGCACTTTGTATGTTAAACGTGTGGATGATGTACATCTAATCATTGCTCTCTATGTCGATGACATGCTGCTCACAAGACCAAATGAGAGTCATATTGCTGATTTTAAGGCTGATTTGAATGCCTCTTTTTTGAGATGTCAGATTTGGGGCATTTGCATCATTATTTGGGGATACAATTTAAGCAGTGTGATGGAGGTATTGCTTTGTGTTAGACAAAGTATATTGAGACATTGTTGCGGAGATTTGGCCTTGAAGACTGCAAGCCTATTGCTACTCCAATGGAGACAGGTTTGAAGTTGAGTCTTCATGATGCTGGAGATCACTTTGATGTCACACTCTATCAGACAGCTGTTGGTTGCCTCATTTATGTATGCATTACGAGGTCGGACATTCAGTTTGCAGTCTCACAAGTGAGCAGGTTTATGTATAGCCTAGGGTCTCAGCATTGGAAGGCAGTTAAACGCATCTTTCGCTACTTGAGTGGCACCATACATCTTGGGTTGTTTTATCCCAAGGGGGGGATCGTTGCCGCCAGATTTACATGCTTTTTCGGACTCAGATTGGGTTGGTTGCTATGACACAAGAGTGTCCACAAAAGTGGTTTTTGTTTTATGCTCGGTAGCTCATGCATATCTTGGTTGAGTAAGAAGCAACCTACTGTGGCCACTTCTAGTTGTGAAGCTGAGTACAGGGCAGCTTTCACAGCTACGGTTGAGTGTGTGTGGCTTAGACGGCTTATGGTGGCTGACTTGGGTGTTGGACAGGAGTCTGCCACCTCTTTATTCACTGACAGTCAGAGCGCATTGGCAGTTGCGAGAAACCCAATTGTTCATGCTCACACAAAGCACATTGAGGTGCATTATCACTATGTCAGGGAGAGACTCTCAGCAGGAGAGATCAGCTTGGCCTATGTGCCAACACAAGACAACCTTTCCGATCTTTTCATAAAGGTGCTTCCTCGTGAGAAGTTCGAAGCTTTCCGCAAAGCTTTGGGCTTGCTCCCCTTTGTGGGCTGATCTACTTCGGGCATGGCACTCCCCTATACATGAGTGCCAGCTCTCGTTCACACCATCACTCCCAGGGGGGATTTGTTGCCATATATATATAGGCAGTGATGTGTGTGAACACACTTAGGACCGCCGGGGCACTTTTTCCCTCTTTAGGAGGTTTTTTCCCCCGGCTTGTATATACGCCCATCACTCTAGGGCTAACTTATCTTTTGTACATTGACACAATCTAATACACTTTGTGTTGTGTGCATTCTTTCTTCTTCTTCTCCAAGCTTTGTGTGCTTTCCTGCAACCCTCATTCCAACAATAAGAACATGATCTTAACACTTTCCCCTTTGATCTTTCCATGCATCTTCATAAGACCATGGGGTCACTCCCACGTCTTCTCATAAGAACATGATCTTAACATTTTTTCGCTTTGATCTTTTCGTGCATCTTCATAAGACCATGGGGTCACTCCCACATCTTCATAAGACCATGGGGTCACTCTTGCATACTGTGGATGATAAGCAACACATATGTGTACTGTCTTGATGGTAAATGTGGTAAACCATAACTTCCGTGATTTTGGTAGTACTTGGAAATGACATCTTCTACACAAAATACACTTGCTTTTGTTGTCTTTGCATCCTCTTCTTGTCTCTTTGGTCACTTAAATGTGGAGTCGTTGGGACTCATGCGTCAACAAAAATAAAGGCCGTCATCTTTTAGTTCTTCCAATAAAGACAGAAAATGTGGTCATTGGGACTCACGCATCCTAAAAAATAAAGGCCTTCATCTTTTGTTTCTTTGAAAATCTTCTTTTCTCTTTGATCACTTAAATGTGGAGTCATTGTTGGGACTCATGCATCAACAAAAATAAAGGCCTTCATCTTTTGGTTCTCCGAAAATCTTCTGGGTGCTATAGTTTTGGCTTCATGGGTTTCCCCCAAGCAGATGAAGGTTTCTTTTTATTGCTTGCATATCATTGATTTTGTATGTCAGATCATTAGAAGTGTACATCAAACTTCTTTGGTGACTGCGCTTAGTTCTTTCGACCATTTCTCGCCACCTTTTGGCCTTGTGCATGCATGCACCTCCTTTATGATGATGAGCGGCTCGAGTTTATTGACATGATGCACACAAGGGGGTTTCACTAACTAAGTATAACCTTTGCATTAAAACCCAACGTTTTACCCCCTTCGATGTGGATCCATTGGCTATGGTGAATTGGGGTTGGGTCTAGGAAGACCCAACCCCAATTCACGGTGGTACTAAGGTATTTAATCAAGGGTCTAGGAAGACCCTTGATTAAATACCTTAGTACCACCATTTGAGGTAGGAATAGGCATGTATTTTGAATAGACTTTGGGCTTTTTCTTGATTAAACTTGTGAATAGACATTGGGATTTTTCTTGGGCATCTAAATAGACCTTGGGATTTTTCTTTATTAAACTTATCTCTTTAAAATTTCCCTTACTCTTTATTAAAGTTGTGTTTCTTTAAAATTGCCCTTACTCTATCATTTCCTAAGCATTGAGAAAACTCAAGCGTCTTTCAACTTGACCATTAGAATTTTAAATCGAACTTCTTCGGCCACACTGAGTTGAGTTCCTTTGACCATTTCTTGTCACCTTTTGGCCTTGTACATGCATGTATGTACAAGGCCACTTTTTCACCTCCTTTTATGATAAGTAGCTTGAATTTATTGTGAGAAGTGACTCATGCAGCATAAGGGGGACTAAGGAATAACTTTGGCAAGCAAACCCAACATTTGACCCCCCTTGAACATGGATCCATTGGCTCTGGTGAAATGGGATAGGGTTTGGGAAGACCCTTGATTAAGTGCCTTAGTGCCCCATTTGGGGTAGGCTTAGGCATGGGGTGCTGAATAGACTTGGGCTTTTCCTTGATTAAATTACAATTTCTTTAAAATTAAAGTTTCTCTTTGAAATTCTTTTACATTTCCTAAGCATTGAGCAAACTCACGTTGCTTTCCTTTTTTAGACATGGAAGAATCATGAAAAATATGGGCATCTTCAAAAGCCTCAAGATATTTTTACAAATGGTAATTCGAGTCTAAACCCCTGATACTCCTTAACCTTTTGAAAGCCATATATGCTCTTAAGCCTAAGGATGCAATCCTTGTAGGAGGTAATGAACTTTTTGAGGATTTCTAGACATTTTGCACTTATCCCACATGATCAAATCACACTATTGCTCCTTCTCAGGCAAGAACTCTTTGTATGTATAGCTAGCACCAACTCCTCCCACGTAAACTTCGGCTTCTTTTAGACTCAACTCCTCCCACGTAATCTAGTCGGCTTCTTTTAGACTCAACTACCATTTATAAGCTTCAAGGTCGAGCAAGAGACCACTTTCTCATTAAGTGAATGAATTTATCACCTGAATTTTAGAAGAAAGGTATGGATAGTATTTTTATTTCTATGCTTTTCTTCCCCATTAAAAGGTTTCAAATCCATGTAGTGCTCAGGAGTTACTTCCACTATAGTCACTTGTTCTACAGGTCTAGAAACTAAGGCCCTAGGCATAAGAGTGTCCTTAATTTGAGGTTCCCATAAACTATTAAGGGAATCCACATTTGTGACATTTTATGGCAAGCTAGGTACTTCTACTACCTCTTCCCAAATTCATCTAACAGCTAATGTAGACAAAGAGCTTCTTTCCCTCTCTATTGGAGAAGTCATTATTATATAAAAATACAAATAAAATGTTAAAATTGAAAAACAAGTAAAACCAAGGTACTTCTTGATTTTTGTTAAAATGCTTGGTAGCAGAAAGAAATGTTGATTTCTAAAAGAAGCTACCTCAATGTACTTTGCTATAGGCAACGTGGTTGTTTCTCTTGAAGTCAACATTAAGATGCGTAGTATAAAGAAGTCAACTTTTTAAATCAAAATATAAAAGCTATAAAATGTATATAAGCTAAGGTATAATAGCTTATAAATGCTTTAACATTTCATGATGAAAATACTTTCCAAAATAAAAAAGTTCATCACCTTGGTAAAAAACTAGAGTGCCGATAGCTTTGAATATGAAAAATTTAACAAAATTGACTTGCGCATGTCATTGTGGAGTTCTAGAGTATTGTATTCGATATTATATCTATCAGGTATGCAGTCTATAAACCCTAATTATAGCAATTAGCAAACCCTGGTAACATTAGGGGTCTACTTCCTTCCTCACTTCCCACAACCAAAGTAATATAGTCTTTCTATCTTCCACAACTCTTTCCATGAGGCTACCAAAATAATTTCCTCTGTCCAATGCTTGCACCATGCGGCCAATTACTTCTCTAAGGTATTCACCCCTTGGGACTTGCCATTTTTTGAGCTAAAACCCACGAGCTCCCGAGAAAAGTATGACAAATTAGGAGCAATTACTAACTTTTTGAGAAAAATTACATGATCCCACCAGCATGTTTATCCAAGAAATATGGATATATTATTAAATTATGTATTTTTAACATTCTAAGAAAGAAACATTGATATTACATGATGGATAGAAAATAAGCACAACTGAATATTAGGAGTTACATGGCATACATGGAGAGAGACTGGTGGATTTAAGACACGTGAATGTAGGCATATGTAAAGGATATCATGCCCATGTAAGAGACTCCAATCCATGCACTTAATCAACAAAATTAGGAAGGACAAGGAGTTCATGGGTCTGTAGAGGAGCTCATCCTCCATAGATACATAGTAAGATAGACTTAAGTAATGTTGCTAGAAAAAACATAAGAAATTTCTTTTAAACTTATCCAATTATAGATCTAGATCTTTATTTTTAATATTTTTCATAGTAAATCATGTTTTTTTGTAAGATCCAATCCATTATATGCGCTCAAATGATATTTTCCCTTCGATTTGAGTGGCTGGATGATTATATTTGGACATTAGATGTGAGAGTTATGATAATTTTGAAAAGTTTTCTCAAGTATTTCGCCAACAAAAGTCCTTGGGCTTGCCTTCTTTCACAAGCTATCCCAAGTACTTTCTCTAGAGAAAGTACTTGGGCTTGCTTTCTTTCACACCAAGTTATCCTATTTCATGTGCATGTAGAGGAGATCTTGCTATCTTAGGGACTCCTCCTTAAGTAGAGAGGAAAAGGAGGTCATGGTAATGTAATGGAGAATGTAGAGGAGATCTTGCTATCTTAGGGACTCCTCCTTAAGTAGAGAGGAAAAGGAGGTCATGGTAATGTAATGGGACTCCTCCTTAAGTAGAGAGGAAAAGGAGGTCATGGTAATGTAATGGAGAACATAGCCATGCTAGGGACTTCCCTAGGTAATTTCTATAAGTAAATAGGGAGGATATGGAGGTCATGTGTGCTTCTAGAGGAGGCCATGCCAAGAATTTCTACTGAACATGTATCCCCACTAACCCTTTTTTCTAGTATGTTGTATAATTTCTTGGATAAATAGATGAATTAATGCATGTGGAAAACCATAGCTCATCATTTTTAACTCGAAGGTTTTAGCTCAGTAAATGTGCATATCCCACCCCCCTTTGGGGCTTTTACTTCAAAGACTTCAATTAATGCCTATAAGAAATTCCTTAGGATGTTCTAAGTCACATTGGCCACCTGAAGCACTAGCTAAGCCCTCTAGACTCCTAATAATTATGCATCCGCCCATGGGGGTTCTAGTCATACAAGACATGTACAAGATCTATGGTTTGCCCCACTTTTTCATTGCACACTTTTAGCAAGCCATATTTATTGAATGGAAAAAATGGTCAAGTTTGTCATGATTAGATCATCTTGAGTCACATTGCTAGCTCATTAAGGTCTTAGTAGACATACGAACTTCAAAATGACCAACATTAAGGTCTTACGGGACATAAGGACTTAAAAATGATCAATTCCTTTCTTTAGCATCACTACAAGCTTCTAGTAGTAACTCCTAACACCATGCCTTTAAGTGTGACAAAACAATAACACGTGGGGAGGTGCAATAACAACAACTACCTTTGGCAATCTCTAACAAACTGCCTTCTTACTTTTTGTTCTTTGTGGATGGTGGTGGCTATAATTGTAATGTAGTCTACCACTCAAGCCTACTTAACTTAGGTAGCTCTATCACACTAATAGAAGGTTGCCACAATGCAGGTTTCTAATTTTAGTTTGAAAATTATTATTTTTTCAAACTCAAATGTTGAGAAAATGTAACTTTGGCATTATTTAAACACATCTTCATTTTGTGTCCACTTGCTCAATCCTTTTACTAATTGTTCTTCTTACCATTTTTATAGGCTATGACCTTTATCCCTTAATTACCTATTTGCTATCATCACCATCTCTGATTAGGTCAAGGGAAACTACTACTATGATATGTATGATTTCCTGACCAAGGGTGTCATACCTTCAAAGATCAGAATAAAAGGTTAGCTCAGAAGAGCAAGGGCTACACTACGGTTATGCAAGATGGGCAATGATCAGATTTTGAGGTGTGTCAGAGATCGTGAAAAGGAATATGTGCTAGCAGAAGCACATCAAGGCATTAGTGGAGGTCACTTTGGAGGCAGCGTGATAGGAAGAAAAATATTACAAGCAAGAGGTTTATGGTGGCCCATAGTCTAGAAGGACTCTAGAAGGATGCATTGTAATTTACAAGGCAATGTGATATCTACTAGATATAGAGACTGGGTCAACCAAATGCATTTGATAGGATGCCACATAATCCCATATTACCACCATTTATGAAATGGGGATTAGATTTTATACTACCTTTTAAGCATACAACTCAAGGGACAAATACAAAGTATATCTTAGTTGCAATAGACTATTACACTAAGTGGGTGGAAGCAAAGGTCTTGAAGGACAATTCTACTACATGAACAACCAAGTTTATGTATGAGTAGATTTTTAAAGGTGTAGATTCCCTATAGAACTAGTGTCTAACCAAGGAAAGTGTTTCTAAGAAGATGTGGTGAAGAAGATGATAGACATCCATCTGATAATACTACATAAGAAGTCTACAATTTATTATCCATAGGTTAAAGGAGACGAATACACAAGTCAAGGAGACGAATACACAAGTCAAGTTCTAAAAAGAATTTTGACTAAGATAGTGAACCAAGACTAAACTAGTTGGGATTAGAATCTACACTCAACCTTTTAGGGGCATTCAAAATTTTGGCTAAGATAGTGAACCAAAATAGAACTAATTGGGATCAGAATCTGCACTCAACCTTTCGAGCATATAAGATAAACTTATGGGCATTTTGAAAAACATATAAGATAACCACATTCCAAACTTCATATCAGCTAACTTATGGATTAGAGGAAATTTTCCCACCATGGAGTTTGTAGTGCCTAGCTTGTGATGAGTTATTGTATCAGATGGGCTAAGTATTGAAGATTCCGTGGAATACAAGCTTCAACAACTATTGACATTTAAAGAAGTAATGAAGAAATCTGCATGGCTAACATAAATAGTTCAAAGAAGAAGGAAGATTTGGGTTGAGTGAAACATCAAGTAAATTTATTTTGATGTTTTGATTATGTGTTACTATTTAATTCCAAGATGGACCCACATCCAAGAAAGTTGAAGCGAAGGTGGATATGACCATATCAAAGTAAGAAGAAGCTAGACACACATTTATACTAGTGATGCCTGATAATATCAACCTTGTAAAACCAGTGAATGTGTTTAGATCAAGACCTTACTATGGTACGGTACATCAATCATCAAGCTAGCTCTACACGGCAACCTTATTTACCATATCCTCTCCAAGCACCAATGCCAAAATTGGAGGAGTTACTGCCATTAGTAGGAGAATGAACTTTATGGGCTAATGTCACAAAACACACAAAGCTAGCTAGCCCTCATTTAGTAGATCTCCTAGACATCAAGATTGTGACATTCATGATTAGCTATATACTGCTACTACTGATGGAGAAAAGCACATCCTATACATATAAGAGGGGGCTATACCAACATTATCACAGATAATGCAAATCCTAGAATTGAATATTTTGGTATGCAACCAGCGTGGCGGGGGGAGCACTTGATCATACCAAAATATAGTCAATAGTACCAATGTGCACCGCCCATACAAAGAGTGGATCCACTATATATGCCCGTTAAGCAACAAATGATTCCACTCGAGTTCTATGATGCAAAGCAACGGGATTCACATGTGTCCTACAACTTTCCATTATTTGTCCTAGTAGCTTTTTCAGATATAGCCCAACAAAGACAATAAATTTTGACCTAGATACGTGCATGGCGTTGTATTCCAGATCCAACTATCGTGGCCAATGTCAGATTCTTGAAGCTGATTGTGGTGCTCATTGACCAACCCAAAGAAAGATATGATGACTTTGACGTAGATCAACTCCTCTTCCACATGAACCAAGGCCCAAGTGAGTGAGGCATGATGATGTACTACCGTTGCCTCAGGTGTCTACCAATTTATATGCATGTTACATTTTAAGACATGGTAGACACCGGCGGGTTCTAGCCTTCCCACTCTGCATTCCGAACAACCCTAAAAAAGCTTTAGTCCCGCCAAAACTTCTATCGACACGAGTTCAACGACCACATCTTTAGACCTCCGTACAGGTTCTGAGGACCAAAACCTACATCAGGTAGGGGGGATGTTAATCCCATCTTGGATTAACAATTATGCTCCTCCATTTGAGGACATTAATAAGTGTCATGCAAAGGCACTATAAAAGTTGTACATTATGAGATATTGGCCATGCAAGGTCTTAGTTAGTAAGTTTTGGGTGCCCAAAAGTGAATAAGGGCCAATTGTATATAAGGTATTTTCTCATAATAAATGGACACAATCCCCTTTGTGCTGTGAGAGCTCTTGTCTTGTCTCGTGAGAGAGTGCGAGAGTGTACTCTAGTGTATATGCCTTCTCTATGCATGCTTGTGCATAGAGGAGTGAGAGAGAGATTTCCTTGTGTGGTGGTGTGAGCGACTCTACGGTGATAGCATGGAGGTGGAGCTTGGAGGATTGGAGCTTTCGAAAGTGAGCTTAGAGACCTCAAGGGACGTGATCTTGGAGCATTAGTAAGTCCTCATCAATAATGGTTATTGTTCCATCCTCATTCTCTTAGCTCTACTCTCTCTAGCCATGATTTGTGAGAGGAAGAATGGTATACTAAAGGATCACAAGCCATAGTAAGTATCATGTGTCTAAACACTAGAGGGCTTGATTCTTTTCTAAAGACCATTCAACAAGTTCATGAACAACATCATTTACAATAACAACAATACCAAGAAGGTTGACACTAATAACAACGAAAATTTCAAACCTCATGTGACTAGGTGATACAAATGAAATAAGGAGGGCTACATTGCTATAAATTTTCCCAGAGAAGAAGAATGTGGATAAGCTACACATGAACAAGGATGACAAGGACTATGCGTGCCTCAAGCAAGAGGGTAATTTTGACCATGACAAAGTCTTAGGATTAAACCCTGTAATAAGGAGAAACAAGATTTCTTAGTGGCATCTATACAAGGACTAGACATAATTTAAGGTATGGTGAAGATATATTTCTTGAAAGTCAAATGAGAGGAGAGATTAGTCCTCTACTTAGTCATACACAAGCTAAGAGGGCTATATGGAAGAAAGAGAATACTTTCATGGTGTTTGTTAAAAACGCTACTACCACTAAGACTGCACTGACTAGTCCTCCACATAAAGCCTTCCTCTCTAAATTCTCAGATTATTTCCTAGCAGAAATAGCACCTAGAATACCAAACTCTAGACATGAAGATCATAAAATATAGGTTCTTTTAGGGAACACGCCACCTTATAAGGCTCCACATAGAGTTAACATGTTAGAGAAAAAATAATTCCAAAGACACGAACTAATATATTATCTTTTTGAGAGGGGATTGAATCAACCTATTATCTCACCTTATGGTGCCATTCTTTTTGGTCAATGAATGACACTTACAGTCTTACTGTATGTAGAGCCAAGATTACATTAAAGAATAGATACCCTATCCCTAGAGTTGATGACTTATTGGACAAATCAAGAGGGGCTAAGCTATTTAGCAAGATGGGCCTTAAGTTTGGGTACCATCAAGTGCAAATGGTTGAAGATGATAGTTATAAGACTATATTTAGGACCTATTCTAGTCACTATGAGTTTATGGTTATGCCCTTCGAACTACCCAATACTCCTACAACTTTTACTCGTATTATGAACCAAATATAATCCTTAAGTTTCAATCCTTTATGGTAGCATTCTCTGATGGAAAATTCAAGAACATGAAAAGCATTGGGAACTAGTATTTTCACCCTTAATAGAAATCCAACTCTATCCAACCCCAAGAAGAGTAGTTTCTTCCAAGATAAATTGAGTACTTAGGCCACATTGTTTTAGTTGGAGGGAATACAAGTTGATCTAAAGAATATCAAGAGGATTATCACTTGGTATAGACCACGTGATTCATATGAGTTATGATCATTCTTAGGTTTATGTAGCTACTTTAGGAAGTCATCAAGAATTTTTCTTACATTGCACATCCATTCATTGAAATTCTTGAAAATTTTTCTTAGGTTTAGGAAGTCATCAAGAAATTTTCTTACATTGCACATCCATTGATTGAACTTCTTGAGAAAGCTAATTATTTTCATTAAACTGAACTGAGAGATAAGATAAAATGTAAATATTTTGTCAATTACTCAATTTGACCAAATCTTAACCTTGGAACTATGGGTTACTAGCATTTACTATATAAGTCTTTATGATCTAGAAATGATATAACAAATGTAGAAATAATTATAAATTTTTTGTAAAGGATTTGAGTATATACCTATGCCATTTGATAGTTTATCAGTGATGTTACCCTCTTGCTTGAGATATTTGCCATCGCTTGTGCATGGAAGAAAGAATTGGGTCTCCTCTTTTGTCGGATAGCTTTTAGCATAATGTCCCTTTTGACAATATCTATAACATGTAACACGTTTCTTGGACTTTTTGTTGTTGTTAGTCAGGTCGTGCATGTCTGTTATCTTAGATTTGTTAAATTTTCTTATTTAATTCTTATTGCTTCTGCTTAATCATTTTAAAAATTTCTTCTAAAATTCCTCTCAAAGTTCTTATTATTTATACAAGAACTTGTGATGAAGAGAGTTGATTTGTTCTTGGATTGTGGGACGTTGTAATGTAGTTTTGGGAATTTTGGGAATTATTCGAGTCCCATTTCTTATAGGATTGGTTGGAAACTCGGTATTTTTGTGTAGTTTGAGCTAACATCTATTTGTTGGTGCACTCTTTGTGCCAATAGATTATATCTTGACACAACTATTTGGCGTATTTGTTTGTAGTTGTATAGATACATACGTGACACTAAACTTAATTGAGATTATACAACACCTTTCATATGAAGAAGATAATGTTAAATACTATCTCTACTTTGAGACATTGAAGTAAAAACATGGGGTTTATTTAATTTGCCAAAAGAATTCTAAATATCATTATAAAAAGGAACCTTAAAAATGAGAGATCTCTAAAGGGTGTGGTGTTAGAAACAACAAAACAAAAAGTAAATCTCAATGACAGTAACAATATGCTAAGTTTACGATTGATCCACAGATAAAAACCCATCTTAGACACTATATCAAGATTATAAATCATGATATATATGCTCAAATTTGAGGGACATTGAAGTAAAAACATGGGATGATAATGCCAAAGAACACTTGTTACATTCAATGAGATTGTTACATTCAAGTTTACAATTTATCCGAAGACAAAAATCCTTCGTCAAGATAATAATTGAGTACAAATTGTATCTCAAACATAGCGTTTTCTCATGTATTGCTCCAATACATACAAAGTTTCTCTATCATAAGCTGCTTCATTTACTAAAGTGTTGCAAGTATACTCCCGTTTGTTCTTTGCATAAATCCAACCAAGTAACCATGCGCTGATTGTTGTCTCCAAAAAACTTTGAAGCTCCTCTATATTTTGATTCCACATCTTTGGAAAAATCAAGTAGGTTCCGGGCATATTCCACATTACATTGTAGAGGGTATCATCAAAAATTAGTGTGTTATTTCCATCCAGGTCATGAAAAATTCTCCATGCTACATCTAAGTTTTTGTGGTATACAAATCGATATCCAATAAGAAGATCCGTCTTTTGACATGCTGCATGCCCTGCTACGACCTTAAACTTTTGATGGTGCCGAGGAAAGCACAACTCAAGAATGCGTCGAGTCCTTTGTAGTCTATTAGTACTCCAGATCCATACCTCAAACCATTGCATAGAAAAATCAAGGAAAGTGAATGCATCTTTGCGAATCAAATGCCAAACACTTGTATTCTCTTCCACAAGATGCATATGTTTGGCCCAGTCTGGACATACATCACCATGTTGCATCTCAATGGTCTTAAGTAAAACACCATTGAGTTCAAGTATCAATACTCTTCTTTGTTTCCTTATTATATCTGGGGGTGGTGGAACTCTTTTGCCTCTAGGTACATAAGTCACCAATGATTGGTGCCACCTCAATAGTAAGTTTTCTGTACACTTGAAATCAAAGCTATATGCTTCAACATATCCTGTTGAAAACAAAATGTTTGGTTAATGTACATTCAAAATTTTGAATAAATAAATTATGTGCCAACAACATAAATTCATCCATGATATGGATGGTCTTAAACCTTCATAGACAAATGCTCCAATACCTCATTAGTTCAACCAAAAAAATAAAAGAGCGAGTATATTGTCAATGCTAAATTTCATCAAATTTATTGAATATGATGTATAAAAGATTTTCACTATTGAGATAATTGAGTCTATCCAAATTAAATTATTATGATATTCATAGCCTTACACCTTGACAAGGCAATATATTCAATAAAAAACAAACACATCTTTATTGCAATCGAATTGCAAATATTGACAAAAGAGATAATCAAATGACAGTAAGTTTGAAGGCATTTGATTTCTTGATACAATAGTGTAAAGATTTGGCTCGTACAATCCAAAAATTAAACCCATCTAAGTACATTGTTTTGGCCAAAGCTTAAGTCTATCTTATGGGCTTTTAGGTACAAAATGGCTCCAAACATTCTGCACCCAACAAGTCTTGATATTTGTACAGATCTCATACTTCAAACTGCACGTTTAGACCTCAGAAATGGTTTCCTTCGACCTGCACAGCAATAACTAGTTTGGGTTAGGTTGGAATCTGATTATACTGTCACTCAATGTTTAATGAAACCAGACATTATCCTACCCATAAGCTCAAGTAAGCCTTTTGTAGCCTTGATATGTATGCTTTTGCTGCAACTCCACTTATGAGATGACCACGATCATATCCCAAGCGAGTAGCATAAGCAATAGCGTGTTGATCACTCAAAATCCTTCTTTTGTAACACACTTTTAACAAGCTTAGCTGGTCTTTGGATAGTAATGGTACTCCAGCTTTGGATGCCAACATTGCTAGATCCTTGCTTATAGATTCTACTTCTCTTTTTTTCCCTCTTGATTGGACATACTTTAGCTTATCACCATATAATGGTAAGTGTGAAGATGCAGAAGATGAGTTTTCCACTTCTTCTCGCAAAAATAGGGAGGTGAATTGGAGCCATTCTTCCAGTACATCTTGAAAATCGATAAATAAATTATGGCCATGTGTGATAGGAGATTGACCTAGCCGATTAAGCAAAATAATAGACCTAATGTCATTTGTATTATTTAGATTTAAAAGGTAGGGTAGAAGGTCATTGCACAGTACGTAGTCGTGCCCTCCTTGAAAACTTTCAGGGAAGAGACAGTTGTCTTTTGGATTAACACATCCCTTGAAAGGGCTATCATCAATAAGCAATGTATTCTTCTTATTGCAAATATCTTGGAACTGATTCCAAACCTTGAGTAAAGGTTTAAACATAGCCTCAACAGTAGGCTTATCTGGCCTATACACTTTTCGAAGATTATGGATATAACATTCTTCTTGTCCCCACACCATAAAGAAATGATATTTCTTATGTGCATACTGTTCAAGAGTGTTTACATAGGCACAAACATTCTTGTGTAGCATGGTGGACCAAATACCAACATGAAAGTACTGGCAAATCTCATCCGAAAATTCAAAACACCCGGGGCGAATAACAACTATGGTGCGACCAATATCAATTCGAATACAATTTGTTTGTGGATGCCTCTTCTCTTCCTTGTTGAGTAAAACTCCATTAAGATCAAGTATAAGTGCATGTTTCTTTATGGTGATTGCACGAGGAATATTTTCTGCATACAATACAGAAGAATGATAACACTTTAATGTGTTTACATACTTAACAATATTAAAACAAGTGATCCTATATTATCAATGAGAGCTAATTACAACAAAACATCCACAAGTTTACTTTCGTTTCATGCTCCCATATTCATCTATGACGATGGCTCCTAGACGTGATTGCATTTCCCTATTGATTGGTGAAGATTGAAATACTAATCTATCTCCATCTCTCTCAAAAGAATATAAACTTCCTAGAGGCCTACTCTTTTGTGTATCGGAACGTAGCTCCTCAACACGTTGCTCTATTTCTTGCGTACTTAACTTGTGATTGTTAGAAGCAGCTATACCTGCAAAAACAACTCTCGCTGAGAAACATACTTTTTAACACACAAAATTGCTGAATAAATCATCTTAAATAACATCCTATTGAAAAAGATATACCTTTAGTTTTCTTGGCACCCTCTGCCACCACAGAGTCCTTGATTTCAACTATTCTCTCTTTATTCGTAGCATATGTAGCCTCATCAATTTCTTCAACACCCTCTGCCACAGAGTCCTTGATTTCAACTATTTTCCCTTTATTTGTAGCATATGTAGCCTCATCCATTTGTTCAACAATCTCTTCTTGTCTCTCCTTGGTTGCAGAAGTCTCTTGAAGCTCTTCATTGACTTTATCTTTATTCTCACTAACCTCAACATTAACTTTCAAATTAGGAATGTCCTTAGTCTCTTTAGTCCTATCACTTGAAGGCCTTGAAGATGTTTGCAAAGCTGAATCATTGATGTGATCTACCTCCACCATGTTGTCTTCATTATTTCTAGCATTTAAATCATGAGAGTTGATCTCTCTAGTAGGGCTTTCATGATGATGTTCTAGTTGAGCAATGTTATCTTCGTCTTTCCCTTCTTTGTATATATCTGTAAGATTAAAATAAAATGCTATTACTTTTAGGATTTAAATAATACAACAAGGCTAATACAATACTAGTCATTTTTATATCTACACATATACTTTGTATCCAAACTTAGATTACTAAACTTCGACTGATGTACCATAATGAATTAGGAACCATAACATAAGAGTCAAACTTGAGTTTGAGCCTCACTTACAAGGGCAACGTAAAGATCGCTCAACTTGAGATTATGCCTTGTGTTGGAAGACATCCCCAAGGTTGGACATAAGTGGAGGTACGGTTGAAACTTAAGTTTGAGACTCACCGCTACACTAGGATATGGAGTAAGTGTAATTTCTTAATAGTAAGTGTGCGTCATCATTTGTATTAGGCTCAAACTTAATTTTGAGCCTCACTGCTACACTAGGATATGGAGAAATTTCTTAATAGTAAGTGTGCATCATCATTTGTACTAGACGTTAGCATGAAATAAAGGATAAATAGAATAGAAATATTCACTTTAATAGAAAAATGTTAAAAGTGAATCCAAAAAAGCCAATGTATTAATCAAAAGACAAATTATTATTTCAACAAATCCACACTTTGAACAAAACCTTTGCTAATATTAGTTGTTGATAAGCTCCTTTCAATGATTCGTTGTACATTCATAATAAGCACTATCAATGCACTTTTCTACCTTTCTTTGGTTGAGAGCTTGATGGGCTATGAGCATGGAAAGCCTTGTTGACATCTGTATCCCCAATCTTCTCAACGGCCATAGCAACCCCAACATTTGTAGCTTCCATGGCTTTTGCAGAATCCAATATATCATCACCATTCCCACCTTCATCATCATTTTCATGCCTTCCAATATCTTCAAAATTGTCTTCGGCATCCTCATTGAATAGAGCATCATTCCCTTGGTCCTCTTCATTCCTTTGCCCTGCATCTTCAAAGTCTATAGCATCCCCAACTTCTTTATCATCATCTGTGTCATTTTTGTTGTCAATATCATCACCTTCCTCTTCGTCGTCTGTACTTGGTGGGTCATCAATGTGAAGATTTTGAAGGTTCTCTTTTTCTGCATCATCTAGTGTTTGCTTTTTTGTGCCGCCACTTGCACCACACCACTCTTGCAAGGACGGGTGACCATCTAAAAGAGCAGAGCACTTTGATTCTAATGCCATCGCTTCCAAATCATCTTTGCATAAAGCAATACATCGTCTCTTCTTTAGCAAGCTCTCCTCTAGCACAACTCCACCACAATATATCTCTACAACATAGCTCTGTTGAGGACAAAACCCTGTGATGAGACCATCAATAAAGCCTTTGTCGATGAATTCTCTATTTTGGCCACTAGATCCTGAGATGAATACCTTTTTTGTGAGAACCTTATCAATGGCCTCAAACTTGTCAACCTTGCTGATGAAAAGAATAACAGTTGCAATCTCAACTGTTCCAGATGTCCAGGCATCATCTTTTTGTGTGTGGATCACACCAAATTCATAGTGCACCTTTGTTGACTGGCTAGAAATCCCTTCGATAAGCATTCCAATGGTGATGAAATCAACAAAACACACAAGAATATATTCATATTGTGAGTTTAGTGTGTTCAAAGCAAGTGCCAACTTGGAGAAAAATTCTGACGAGAGCTGCTCCTTTGTACCATGTAGGTCCATGATTGCCAGCTGAAATGGTACATGCTCTTCACTATAGAAGGCTATAATCTTTGTCATATCAAAATCCACCCCCCTAATTTTCCAAGGAATAGACTCTTGTTGAGATACAATACCCATAGATGCTCTATATAGGTGATTCAGTAAAGTTACTACACTTTTTGAAAGTGAAGGATTTTTTTTTGAAGGATTGAGAGCATCCCTAACAAAGGACTGGCTGTAGCTCCTCAATTGATTATACTCATACTCCCCTAGCTTATATGTCTCACACACCTGTTCCCAAGTCATCTTTTCCCTTGTCAGATCAAAATAGAAGGCGGTTATTGCATCTTTGAGAACTCGATCTGTTTTTAGCTTCCAAGCCATCTCCTCTATATCCATTCTTTGATGGGTTTGCTTTCCCTTTTTAAGCAGTATTCTCTTGTCAAGAAGTGATGTTTGAATGTCCAAAACTTCACTCTTCTGAAGGCCTAAAATGCACCTAAACAGCGTTGGGCCTAGTTGGACTGTTCCTGGTGCCTGCTGAATTTGCCCACTCTTCAAAGTTGGAAGTCTGGGATTTTGATCAAGACCTTTAGTTTGAGTTTCGCCCTTTGTATTTGGTAGCAAGCCTTTTGCATAAAGCCTCATGATCTTAACCCAGTTTTGCCATACATCATCATCACATAGAAGCAAGTGTAAATCATTTTTGACAAAGTTCTTATGTAATGTGTGCTCCGTGGTCTCCACAAAGGCCTGCAAAGTTGCAAAGTAAGAAGTTAGCCCCCTCACTATGGATATCACAAAATATTAGGAGGAATTATGCATCTATGGGTTTTCAATCATTTGGAGCTTATGCTCAAACTTGAGTTTGAGCCTCACTTGCAGTGCTAAACTAGTATATAATCGTGATGCTCGATCTTAGGTTTGAGCATCACCTCCGTATGCAAATCTAGCACTTGCAAGTGAGGCTCCAACTTAAGTTCGAGCCATAATTAGATATGCAAGTGCTACACCATCACAGAGAGGTGAGGCTTGAAGTTCAATTTCAAACCAAACTATTAAGTTTATGTAGTTTGAGAAGAAGCCTTACATGCATCTTTCTTATGCTACTGCTATACTTAAAACTATAGATCTATGAAGAAGTAAAGAAGAAGTAATGTAGGTCTATGATTTACCAAGATATAGCAAAGAATCAAAAGAGTACCTTCCAAGACTCGTCCATCTTGGGTTGATTGACACCAGGCAAAGGTTTACTAGGACGACCGTTTGCATGCCATTGTGCTCGAGCTTGTAGAAGTTGATCGAGGAATGGCTCCTTTTGCATTGACTTTGCAACAGATAAATTCGCATCCTTGGAAATGTCACGAGAAATCTTGGGCGGGCAATTTACAATTATCTTACATCTCCTGAACCTGAATTGCTGACGCAGTGGAGGGGTCACTTTAGCCATATTTAGAGCTTGCAAGCTTTTTGCAGCACTAATGGAGTGTTGACCAGAGATAATCCAATATTCAACTTTATGAATATCTTCTTTTGCGAGTTTATCAAGGGGTTGTTTTGTAGCACGATTACAGGGCATCAAAATTGCAAGTATCTCCTCTTGCTTTGGGTCCTCAATAAAGTCTTGGGTCAAAATACGAACCCAATCCTTATTTAACCTTCTATACACATAGTTTGAAGGAGCAGGATAACATTTCATCACATCAATGCTGAAGACCTCATTTAGACCAAAGGGATAATATCCCTTCTTTATTTCTAATGAGATAATTGCTTTGCTGCCCTTGTTTAGAGTCTCAACCTCCATTAGCTCGTCCTCGGACGCATCTATCTCCTTTGAACCACTTGCTGGTTTTGTCCTTTGCCTCTTTAAAGAGATTTCCTGAACCTTTGTAGAGTGCTTTGCCTTTCTCTTCTTTGCAAGTGCTTGCTCCTCTTCTTGCACCTGAGAGCCTGCCATGTCTTCAGCTGCTATTGTGCTTACATCAAGGACTTTTATTTTGTCACCCTCCTTTTTATGTTTTGAAGAAGTTGCACCAGCATTTGTAGATGCTTCAAGTGCACTCTTCACTATGGCCCTGCCTTTTTTCTCCACAATTTTCCTAACTTGAGTGGTTGTTGTCTCCTTTTCAGGTATGGACTTTTTTCGTGAATCCAAAGCCTTCTTTGCATGCCTCACTGCTTTCACCAGGTCCTCCACATTATCCACCCCTGAGTCTTCTTGATTGGAAAAGTCAATGATCTTCAATCCTAACTTTACAATACAATTGTCCTTTCCTAGTTTACTGCCAGTCATGTCTGCTGGGGGTGAAAAGTTTCCAATGATAAGCAAAACTTATTTGCTTTTGTAGTTTCTCCTTCTGGCAATACAGTGCATGTGAAGCATGGATTTGCTCTTGCATCCACATCATCCTTAGCGCCTACCACAATCCCCATATCTCCATATGATGTATCACCTTGAGACAAAAACAAATGGAGGACTCCTTTGAAGTTTGCACTAGCATCGTAGCTATCCACAAACCATTTTACTCCTTCTTTGTTACTCAATTCGAAGGTTTTATCCACCTTAATTCTAGGAGTGACACTTTTAGCTTGAGTTGTTGTTTCGAGAGCATCCAGAGTAAAGATTGGTGCACCATGTGGTTGCGAGGTAGCGGGCGCTCTGCTAGCTTCCATTCCTGTGAAGCAAAAAAAAAAGTTTCAAAACCTTAGAAAAAAATGGATTTAAATGCTACATATCAAATCAAAACCTATCAAACTTAAAAAACTTAATGCATGCTACAAAAAGTTATCTTGAATAGCAAGAGCCTCACTTGCATTTACTTAATCTATACAGAAGCTCGACTTGGAGCCTAGATCCAAGTTGTGCACTCATATGCTAGGGGTACGCTAGCATAGAGAGACAAGGCTCAAACTCAAGTTTGAGCCTTAAGGCGAAGTTCCATGTATGGGAGACTTGAACTTAAGTTGGAGTCTTAAGAGGCCAGAGTACAGTAGCATGGAGAACAAAGGCTCAATCTGAAGTTCGAGCCTTAAGGCCAGTGTACACTAGCATCGAGAGCCAAGGCTCCAACTCTAGTTCGAGCCTTAAAGCCGCCGGTGTACACTAGCATGGAGAACAAAGGCTCCAACTCAAGTTCGAGCCTTAAGGCCGCCGAGGTGCACTAGCATGGAGAGTAAAGGCTCAAACTTAAGTTCAAGCCTTAAGGGGCCGGGGTGCATTAGCATGGAGAGCAAAGGCTCAATCTGAAGTTCGAGCCTTAAGGGACCGGGATGCACTAGCATGGAGAGCAAAGGCTCAAACTGGAGTTCGAGCCTTAAGGGACCAGGATGCACTAGCATGGAGAGCAAAGGCTCAATCTGAAGTTCGAGCCTTAAGGAGCCGCGGTGCACTAGCATGGAGATCAAAGGCTCAATCTGAAGTTCGAGCCTTAAGGGACCGGGATGCACTAGCATGGAGAGCAAAGGCTCAAACTGGAGTTCGAGCCTTAAGGGACCGGGATGCACTAGCATGGAGAGCAAAGGCTCAATATGAAGTTCGAGCCTTAAGGGGCCGGGGTGCACTAGCATGGAGAGCAAAGACTCAAACTCAAGTTCGAGCCTTAAAGCCAGAGTACACTAGCATGGAGAACAAAGGCTCAATCTGAAGTTCGAGCCTTAAGGGGCCGGGGTGCACTAGCATGGAGAGCAAAGGCTCAAACTCAAGTTCGAGCCTTAAAGCCAGAGTACACTAGCATGGAGAACAAAGGCTCAATTTGAAGTTCGAGGCTTAAGGCCAGTGTACACTAGCATCGAGAGCCAAGGCTCCAACTCAAGTTCGAGCCTTAAGGCCCGTGTACACTAGCATCGAGAGCCAAGGCTCCAACTCAAGTTCGAGCCTTAAGGCTGGCGAGAGCCAAGGCTCCAACTCAAGTTCGAGCCTTAAGGCTGGGGAGAGTCAAGGCTCCAACTCAAGTTCGAGCCTTAAGGCCGGTGTACACTAGCATCGAGAGCCAAGGCTCCAACTCAAGTTCGAGCCTTAAGGCTGGCGAGAGCCAAGGCTCCAACTCAAGTTTCAGCCTTAAGGCCGGTGTACACTAGCATCGAGAGCCAAGGCTCCAACTCAAGTTCGAGCCTTAAGGCTGGGGAGAGCCAAGGCTCCAACTCAAGTTCGAGCCTTAAGGCCGGTGTACACTAGCATCGAGAGCCAAGGCTCCAACTCAAGTTCGAGCCTTAAGGCTGGGAAGAGCCAAGGCTCCAACTCAAGTTCGAGCCTTAAGGCCGGTGTACACTAGCATCGAGAGCCAAGGCTCCAACTCAAGTTCGAGCCTTAAGGCTGGCGAGAGCCAAGGCTCCAACTCAAGTTCGAGCCTTAAGGCCGGTGTACACTAGCATCGAGAGCCAAGGCTCCAACTCAAGTACGAGCCTTAAGGCTAGGGAGAGCCAAGGCTCCAACTCAAGTTCGAGCCTTAAGGCCGGTGTACACTAGCATCGAGAGCCAAGGCTCCAACTCAAGTTCGAGCCTTAAGGCCGGTGTACACTAGCATCGAGAGCCAAGGTTCCAACTCAAGTTCGAGCCTTAAGGCTGGCGAGAGCCAAGGCTCCAACTCAAGTTCGAGCCTTAAGGCCGGTGTACACTAGCATCGAGAGCCAAGGCTCCAACTCAAGTTCGAGCCTTAAGGCTGGGGAGAGCCAAGGCTCCAACTCAAGTTCGAGCCTTAAGGCCGGTGTACACTAGCATCGAGAGCCAAGGCTCCAACTCAAAGCCAAGGCTCCAACTCAAGTTCGAGCCTTAAGGCCGGTATACACTAGCATCGAGAGCCAAGGCTCCAACTCAAGTTCGAGCCTTAAGGCTGGGGAGAGCCAAGGCTCCAACTCAAGTTCGAGCCTTAAGCACACTAGCATCGAGAGCCAAGGCTCCAACTCAAGTTTGAGCCTTAAGGCCGGTGTACACTAGCATCGAGAGTCAAGGCTCCAACTCAAGTTCGAGCCTTAAGGCTGGGGAGAGCCAAGGCTCCAACTCAAGTTCGAGCCTTAAGGCCGGTGTACACTAGCATCGAGAGCCAAGGCGCCAACTCAAAGCCAAGGCTCCAACTCAAGTTCGAGCCTTAAGGCCGGTGTACACTAGCATCGAGAGCCAAGGCTCCAACTCAAGTTCGAGCCTTAAGGCTGGGGAGAGCCAAGGCTCCAACTCAAGTTCGAGCCTTAAGGCCGGTGTACACTAGCATCGAGAGCCAAGGCTCCAACTCAAAGCCAAGGCTCCAACTCAAGTTCGAGCCTTAAGGCCGGTGTACACTAGCATCGAGAGCCAAGGCTCCAACTCAAGTTCGAGCCTTAAGGCTGGGGAGAGCCAAGGCTCCAACTCAAGTTCGAGCCTTAAGCACACTAGCATCGAGAGCCAAGGCTCCAACTCAAGTTTGAGCCTTAAGGCCGGTGTACACTAGCATCGAGAGTCAAGGCTCCAACTCAAGTTCGAGCCTTAAGGCTGGGGAGAGCCAAGGCTCCAACTCAAGTTCGAGCCTTAAGGCCGGTGTACACTAGCATCGAGAGCCAAGGCTCCAACTCAAAGCCAAGGCTCCAACTCAAGTTCGAGCCTTAAGGCCGGTGTACACTAGCATCGAGAGCCAAGGCTCCAACTCAAGTTCGAGCCTTAAGGCTGGGGAGAGCCAAGGCTCCAACTCAAGTTCGAGCCTTAAGGCTGGGGAGAGCCAAGGCTCCAACTCAAGTTCGAGCCTTAAGGCCGGTGTACACTAGCATCGAGAGCCAAGGCTCCAACTCAAAGCCAAGGCTCCAACTCAAGTTCGAGCCTTAAGGCCGGTGTACACTAGCATCGAGAGCCAAGGCTCCAACTCAAGTTCGAGCCTTAAGGCTGGGAAGAGCCAAGGCTCCAACTCAAGTTCGAGCCTTAAGGCCGGTGTACACTAGCATCGAGAGCCAAGGCTCCAACTCAAGTTCGAGCCTTAAGGCTGGCGAGAGCCAAGGCTCCAACTCAAGTTCGAGCCTTAAGGCTAGGGAGAGCCAAGGCTCCAACTCAAGTTCGAGCCTTAAGGCCGGTGTACACTAGCATCGAGAGCCAAGGCTCCAACTCAAGTTCGAGCCTTAAGGCTGGCGAGAGCCAAGGCTCCAACTCAAGTTCGAGCCTTAAGGCCGGTGTACACTAGCATCGAGAGCCAAGGCTCCAACTCAAGTTCGAGCCTTAAGGCTGGGGAGAGCCAAGGCTCCAACTCAAGTTCGAGCCTTAAGGCCGGTGTACACTAGCATCGAGAGCCAAGGCTCCAACTCAAAGCCAAGGCTCCAACTCAAGTTCGAGCCTTAAGGCCGGTGTACACTAGCATCGAGAGCCAAGGCTCCAACTCAAGTTCGAGCCTTAAGGCTGGGGAGAGCCAAGGCTCCAACTCAAGTTCGAGCCTTAAGCACACTAGCATCGAGAGCCAAGGCTCCAACTCAAGTTTGAGCCTTAAGGCCGGTGTACACTAGCATCGAGAGTCAAGGCTCCAACTCAAGTTCGAGCCTTAAGGCTGGGGAGAGCCAAGGCTCCAACTCAAGTTCGAGCCTTAAGGCCGGTGTACACTAGCATCGAGAGCCAAGGCTCCAACTCAAAGCCAAGGCTCCAACTCAAGTTCGAGCCTTAAGGCCGGTGTACACTAGCATCGAGAGCCAAGGCTCCAACTCAAGTTCGAGCCTTAAGGCCGGTGTACACTAGCATCGAGAGCCAAGGCTCCAACTCAAGTTCGAGCCTTAAGGCTGGGGAGAGCCAAGGCTCCAACTCAAGTTCGAGCCTTAAGGCCGGTGTACACTAGCATCGAGAGCCAAGGCTCCAACTCAAAGCCAAGGCTCCAACTCAAGTTCGAGCCTTAAGGCCGGTGTACACTAGCATCGAGAGCCAAGGCTCCAACTCAAGTTCGAGCCTTAAGGCTGGGGAGAGCCAAGGCTCCAACTCAAGTTCGAGCCTTAAGCACACTAGCATCGAGAGCCAAGGCTCCAACTCAAGTTTGAGCCTTAAGGCCGGTGTACACTAGCATCGAGAGTCAAGGCTCCAACTCAAGTTCGAGCCTTAAGGCTGGGGAGAGCCAAGGCTCCAACTCAAGTTCGAGCCTTAAGGCCGGTGTACACTAGCATCGAGAGCCAAGGCTCCAACTCAAAGCCAAGGCTCCAACTCAAGTTCGAGCCTTAAGGCCGGTGTACACTAGCATCGAGAGCCAAGGCTCCAACTCAAGTTCGAGCCTTAAGGCTGGGGAGAGCCAAGGCTCCAACTCAAGTTCGAGCCTTAAGGCCGGTGTACACTAGCATCGAGAGCCAAGGCTCCAACTCAAAGCCAAGGCTCCAACTCAAGTTCGAGCCTTAAGGCCGGTGTACACTAGCATCGAGAGCCAAGGCTCCAACTCAAGTTCGAGCCTTAAGGCTGGGGAGAGCCAAGGCTCCAACTCAAGTTCGAGCCTTAAGGCTGGGGAGAGCCAAGGCTCCAACTCAAGTTCGAGCCTTAAGGCCGGTGTACACTAGCATCGAGAGCCAAGGCTCCAACTCAAAGCCAAGGCTCCAACTCAAGTTCGAGCCTTAAGGCTGGGGAGAGCCAAGGCTCCAACTCAAGTTCGAGCCTTAAGCACACTAGCATCGAGAGCCAAGGCTCCAACTCAAGTTCGAGCCTTAAGCATACTAGCATCGAGAGCCAAGGCTCCAACTCAAGTTCGAGCCTTAAGGCCGCCGGTGTACACTAGCATCGAGAGCCAAGGCTCCAACTCAAGTTCGAGCCTTAAGGCTGGGGAGAGCCAAGGCTCCAACTCAAGTTCGAGCCTTAAGGCTGGCGAGAGCCAAGGCTCCAACTCAAGTTCGAGCCTTAAGGCCGGTGTACACTAGCATCGAGAGCCAAGGCTCCAACTCAAGTTCGAGCCTTAAGGCTGGCGAGAGCCAAGGCTCCAACTCAAGTTCGAGCCTTAAGGCTGGGGAGAGCCAAGGCTCCAACTCAAGTTCGAGCCTTAAGGCCGGTGTACACTAGATTGGAGAACAAAGGCTCCATCTCAAGTTCGAGCCTTAAGGTTGGGTCGGGGTACACTAGCATGGAGAGCAAAGGCTCAAACTCAAGTTCGAGCCTTAAGGCCGGTGCACTAGTATGGAGAACAAAGTCTCAATCTAGGCCGAGCATTAACACATAAGTTCTATGTAGAGGAGGCTCGAACTTAAGGTGGAGTCTATATCCAAGTTGTGGAGTCTATCTTGGATCAGTTTTACAGGTTCTTGACATATGTGAAGATACAAAAGAGAGCAGCAAGAGGTGGAAACCATCTACGACGAGCAACGATCGACAAATGACACACTTAGCGTGCAATCAAGTAAGCGTTTATATTAGTGTAGACAATCAATTAAAGAAGGACTTACTTGCTGAAGTCTCCGATGTTGCACAGTCGTGATCTTGACGGATGCTTGAGGTATCCGTGGAAAAGAAACCGCTAGAAACGCAGGGCTGCAGAGATTATTGCTGCGAGAGATCTGCTCCGGGGTGCGCTTGAAACGCAGGGCTGGATCTGCTCCAAGGTGTGCTTGAAACGCAGGGTTTGCAGAGGGCGCGCTTGAAACGCAGGGCTGTAGAGACAGAAGGAGCGGAGAGTATTGCTGCGAGAGATTTGGTCGAGGGTGCGCAGGTTTTTTGTATGGGCGAAACGCGAGGTCGGCCGTTTTTCCTTTCTGCGAGCGAAGGCGGGTGCGCAGGTTTTGTTTGCGAGGTCGGTCGATTCTGTTTTTTGCGATTTTTTTTGGAGAGAGAAGGCGAAAAAAGTTTAGGGGTCGGCAGGGAATTTCGGGGTGCGGGCGGAATTCCGTTGGGGGGAATTTCGAATTTGAATTTGGGGGGGGGAATTTTTGAATTTGAATTCGATTTCGGCGGCCGTGGGGGGAAACTTTTGAATTTTGAATTTGGGCGGCTGGTCGGCGCGCCGCGACGGAGGAGGGGGGCTGGTTCTGCTGCGCCGCGCGACGGAGAAGGAGGGGGGGCGGGGCTGTGCGCCGACGCCGGGAGAGGAGGAGGAGGGGCTGTGGGCGCCGACGGCGGAAGGGGGGGGGCGGGCCTGTGCGCCGAGAGAGGAGGAGGAGGAGGGGGGGCTGTGGGCGGGCCCGTGCGCCGACGCCGGGAGAGGAGGAGGGGGGGCTGTGCGCCGACGAGAGAGGAGGAGGGGGGGTTGTGGGCGGGCCTGTGCGCCGGGAGAGGAGGAGGGGGGGCTGTGTGAGAGAGAGGAGGAGGCGGGCCTGTGGGCACCGACGGCGGAAGGGGGGGGCGGGCCTGTGCACCGACGCCGGGAGGAGGAGGACGCGGGTCTGTGCGCCGACACGTTGTGACGGAGGAGCGCCGGGACGGCCCGACAGAAAGGTAGTTTCGGTTTCATTCCCCAAGCCCAAGCCCAAGCCCAAGCCCAGGCCCAGGCCCCAGGTCCCAGGTCTTTTGATAATAGTCACTATCACTTTTGGTTATATACTCATCTTCATCCACACCCCACTTGTTCTATGGGATTAGGCTAGTTTCCCTCTCTATTCCTACTTGCTTGTGTAATAGACAAGGCTCCAACTCAAGTTCGAGCCTTGAGCTTGAGATTTCTTGTTTTCTTCCCTATTTTTCCCATACACCCCACTTATTCTATTGGATTATCCTAGCTTCCCTCTCTATTCTTACTTACTTGTGTAATAGACACGGCTCCAACTCAAGTTCGAGCCTTGAACTTGACCTTGAACTTGAGATTTTTTGTTTTCTTTCCTATTTTTCTCATACACCCAAATATACTTATAAACTATGCGATTAAAAATTCAACTAAAATCTATATAATGCACAATGGCTCATTCCCCAAGCCCAAGCCCAGGCCCAGGTCCCAGGTCTTTTGATTATAGTTACTTTCACTTTTGGTTATATACCCATCTTCACCCACACCCCACTTGTTCTATTGGATTATCCTAGCTTCCCTCTCTATTCTTACTTACATGTGTAATAGACAAGGCTCCAACTCAAGTTCGAGCCTTGAACTTGACCTTGACCTTGAGATTTTTTGTTTTCTTTCCTATTTTTCTCATACACCCAAATATACTTATAAACTATGCGATTAAAAATTCAACTAAAATCTATATAATGCACAATGGCTCATTCCCCAAGCCCAAGCCCAAGCCCAGGTCCCAGGTCTTTTGATTATAGTTACTTTCACTTTTGGTTAGTTACCCATCTTCACCCACACCCCACTTGTTCTATTGGATTATCCTAGCTTCCCTCTCTATTCTTACTTACTTGTGTAATAGACAAGGCTCCAACTCAAGTTCGAGCCTTGAACTTGACCTTGACCTTGAGATTTTTTGTTTTCTTTCCTATTTTTCTCATACACCCAAATATACTTATAAACTATGCGATTAAAAATTCAACTAAAATCTATATAATGCACAATGGCTCATTCCCCAAGCCCAGGTCCCAGGTCCCATGAGTATAGTTACTTTCACTTTTGGTTATATACCCATCTTCACCCACACCCCACTTGTTCTATTGGATTATCCTAGCTTCCCTCTCTATTCTTACTTACTTGTGTAATAGACAAGGCTCCAACTCAAGTTCGAGCCTTGAACTTGACCTTGAACTTGAGATTTTTTATTTTCTTTCCTATTTTTCTCATACACCCAAATATACTTATAAACTATGCGATTAAAAATTCAACTAAAATCTATATAATGCACAATGGCTCATTCCCCAAGCCCAAGCCCACAGGCCCAGGTCCCAGGTCTTTTGATTATAGTTACTTTCACTTTTGGTTATATACCCATCTTCACCCACACCCCACTTGTTCTATTGGATTATCCTAGCTTCCCTCTTAGCAAATTAGCATTGATAGGTGAGATTCAAACTTTGGCTGGAGCCTAAACTCATGTTGAGATTGAATTACATTTATAGTTTTGTGTACTACCGCAAAAACATTGCTTTAGTCTTTCTTATTGAGATTTTGATTTTTTCAGGGATTGGAGGGTCTAAAACAAGGTGCTTCAGTGTTTCTCATTGATGGTTCTGCAAGGAAGGCACGCGGGGTTATTCATTCTATTGATGCATCTCAAACATGTGGTTTTCAATTCATTGGTGAGACATGTGCAGCAATACATGTTCAACAAAGCTTTGATGACACATTTCTCATTCCATTTACCACAATGGATGCAAGAACAATGTCTCAAGCAGTTGGAAGATTCATCAAATGGCCATTGGTCAACCTTGTTATGGACAGAGACATTACTAATACCAAAGAGGATAATTTTGCGAAACTTCTTGTTGATCAAGAAGATCACTTTATAGATAGGGAGAGCTGGAAAGAGAAAAGTGTCATCCTCTGGGATGACAACAGATCTACAAAACTTGGCAATGGAGTAGTATTGCTGGTCCACCCATACGAGGCTATAAATTGTAGAGAACTAGGGGAGAGTAGCTTGGGTGTCATTGTAGAAGGATCTTTGCATCCAAGTTCAACTTGTGTTTCAGGTTTGAATTTGGTTAGTTGGCCGATCAGGCAACTCACATTTGAGAATGGTGAACCATTAGTGAAGGACACAGAATCTTCTTCTATTGATGAGGGTATTCAAGATCACTTCATGCAAAAAAATATTGACAGCCTAAACAATTCAAGTGATGAAAAAGAGGATGATGATGTAGAGGGCAATGATGGCGATAGTTCTGATGACAAACACCATGATGCCATGATCACTGACTATGATATCATTGAAGGGACAAATAAGAAAAGGAGCTATGTCCATAGGGTAAGGGTAATGAAAAATTACGATAAAACCCATGGAGCTGGCAAAAAATGTGATGTTGCAAACATTCACAACGTCGCAACCATTGATTGTTGCGAGAACCGATGTTGTCAAATTGGAGATAGATCCAAAATCATGCAAGCTAGGGTACACTTTTGGGGACAGAGCTATAGTACACGATACACATTTGTACTAGATTGCATGGGCATGGCCTATAGACAAGGTCAAGATGACGAGTGCTTTGAGTTCACATTTGATGGGAAGAAGGTTTGTAGTAAAGCATGGTATGTAATGCATGGCATCGGTAAGTCAACGTTCTATAGGCTCAGAAAGAAGTTCTTGAATGGTGCATGTAATGTCAGTCATGGCAACAGTGGGATAATACGGAAGGGCATGACACATGTTGAGATGGCAAAATCAATCATACAGGGCTTCATAGATAATAATGCCGATCAAATGCCACATAGGTCAAGGACAACTATGCATGGAGCCCGCGAGACCCAACGTGTTCTACCAACAATGTACAAACAGGTGGACATATTGCGTGAAGTGAATGACACACTTGTCTCGTTCGAATACCGGCCACTGTCACAACCATCATTCTCAAGATTGTGGAACACAGAGTTCAAGACAGTTAGTTTATCAAAAACCAGCACCTTCTCAAAATGCGACATTTGTACGGCAATCAAGGTCAAGTTGGAATCAACAAAAAATCAAGAGGAGCGTGCTAGATACATGGCACAAAGAAGGGCACACATGTTGAAACAAATGAGTTGTAGAAATCTATACTATGCTTGGAGGAGCTCTTCCGAAATGAACCCAAACAGGTATTTGTGTATTATACATGATAAGATGGACCAGAGCAAGACTGCCATACCACAAATTAAACCAGTTCCTAAATCTCTCAATGGAGTTGAGAGGCTTCCAGTATCCTTGACAGGAATGCTCACTCATGGACATGGACAAACAGCTTATGGTCACTTTGCCTTGGGGTTATGGCCAAGTGATCCCAACTTCACAATTTCATCTCTCTCAAAATGTTTAAGAAACTTAGAAAGAGGAGAGCAACACATGTATGGTGACTTGAGCTCACAAAACTCAGATGCTGAACCACGAACAGATCTTTTTGATTGTGTTTTGTCTACTATGGCCCTGTATCAGCATATGGAAGTACTGAAGGAGAGAAATGCATATTGCAAGCAGAGCATTGAGGATGCAGATGCAGAGACAGAAACAAATGTGGATATAGAGGAAAATTGTTCTTCACATATGCAGTCAGTCTTTCATACTAACACACATGTGCAAGATAGGGGCAATGGAAATGCGTCAAGTTTAATGCCATCAAATTCAAGGACATTTTTTAAGAGATTGCCAAGGACGTTGTTGTTGCAACTTGACAATTGTGGTTCTGAAAATAAGAACCGTTATGTATTTGCCTATCTATCCCTATTGGTTGCACGAGGAGTGTTTGACATGGTGCAGCTTGGTTTTCTTATGGTTGGTCATACTCATGAAGATATTGATGCATTGTTCAGTCGCTTCTCTGAGAAGTTAAGGAAACAAACCATTTTCACATTTCCACATTTGATGAAGATCTTTAATGAGTGTGTTAGCATGCATCCAGCACCCTTTCTCCTACAAAAGGTGGCAGACTTCAAAGGCTTTGTCAAGGGATGCTTACATGATGGAGCCGATAGCTTGATTGGACATTCAAAGCCATTGCAATTCAGGTTTTATATGAGTGATGGAATACCTTTGATGCAATACAAAGTACATCCCAAAAATGTTGATTGGTTACCAGAAAGCGGTATAGAGTTATGGAAGAGAAATGACCAGGGAGGACCCAAGCTTCCTGAAGGTTTTCCAAAATTATTGCCACCCTTTGAGTATGTTAAGGAAAATGAGAAGGTTGTGGAGGGCTTAAAAAAACATGTCAATTGGTGGAAAGAGCACTTGCAAGAGAAAGGAGACCAAAGTGATTATTCTAAGTGGATCAATCCGGTCCTTGCCTATTGGGAGAATCTTATGCTAAACATGCAAACCCCTAGTGCAAGGGAAGACATTGGATTTTATGACTTTTGGCCAAGGAGTGTATGCGAAAAAGCTGATCCTCTTAACCTTCAAGTGGAGGATAATGTAGATGAAGGGTTTGATGTAAATGAGGACCATTATTGTGGTCCAATGCGCAACAAACCTGCTGAAGAGTTCAACCCGACTCTTGATGTGTCTAAAGGAGATTTTGCGCTTGTACAACCTTGTGATGCAAATTACCCAATATGGTTGGGAGTGACAACAAGTGATGTTGATCAAAACAACAACTCGATAAACTACCTACAAGTTCAGATACAATATTGGGCACCAATTTCAAAGAAGAAGAATGCAAGTGATGTGGAGGTTTATAAGGATTGCTGGAACAAGTATTGGCGAGAGAACAGAAATGATCCTCAGTGCTGGGAAGATACTAGCTGCATCATTTGGGCATGGAAGCCCAAGGGTGGACGACTTCCAGAGAAAATCAAGATTCCAAAGGCTATAATACTGAAGGCCAAACAGAATCAATTGAATCAACATGTCAGTGCAGTTGAGCAAGAATGATTTGTTAGCATATGGGCAACTAGCTTCGTAATCTTTTAGCAATGTTGTATGAAGCTACCAAACTCATAGTTCGATCATTATTCAGATTGTAAGGCTTTCTTAAGCTTTTAGATTTATGGTTCACCCATTGTTCAAGAATTTTGATTCAATACAGATGGTGATCTTTTTAATTCTATCACCTAGACTTTCTTACAACTTAAAGTTACATTGAATATCCTTTCTTTGTTAAAGTTTCTGTGTTTGATGGTCAACTGCTGGAGGCTATGTGATATAACAAGCTTAATTCCTGGTGTGCATGTGTGTGTGTGTGTGTGCAGGCAAATTTACATCCCACCACCAACATCATATACACTTGTTACAAATGTACAATAGTATATAAATCATATCGCATTATTCAAATGCTTGTTGAGAACATCCAATAATAAATCTTGCATATCGTACAGTAAACATTGTATTGGATCTAACAACAAAGAATGCTTGTTGAGAACATCCAGTAATAAATCTTGCATATCGCACAGTAAACATTGTATTGGATCTAACAAAGAATTGTCCCAAAATTGTGCATATTTTCCAAAATTCCTAAATTTGAGTTTTGTGGTAAATTTTTCATAACTAAAATTTAAGGAATAGCAAATATTTGTAATGAGAAGAGTGTTAGAAAATACATATCTCATTTGTGTTGTCAACACCGTTGAAATATTTTTGCAAAACAATTTGATACTCCAAAAATAATTTTGCTACGCATGAGTCTATATACTTTCTATAAATATGAAAGATTTTTTTAATTTAAATCAATATTTATGAAAGAAAGAAAAGCAACATCTAGATTTGATTTTAAAGTTGCGATTGTAATGGATTTGAAACATAGCTATTCAAATAAAACTTGACATCATAAAGTAAAATGTAAACTAATTATTAATATTTATAAAGTAGGAAAGTACTACCTTAAATTGATGAATTTCTTGCTACAAAAATGAAATTATGAAGTTGATAATAATGTCAACAACAATTCAATACAAGTATAATTAGATAAAATACTTTTTCAAGACGTGGTAACTTAGATTTGAAGGGAAGATTCATACCTCACCAAGCTTCCCATTTTGTAAATAGCCTCTCTCACCTTCTTGTCTCCACAACCAACTATAGCAACTGGAAGAATAAACTATGCATAGAAAAAAATGAAAGTTAGTATATGAGCCTACAAATTATGTACCATAAAGAGAAAATGAACAAGCTAATATTTATATACTTGTAATATTTTGTGCCAAATCATGTGTCTTGGGGCCATATAATTGTACCTCTCCTTTCTTTTTGGTCTTTGTGAAGGCACCCTTCAATGAATGCATTACTCCAGTTGATGTACAAAAAGAGGCAATCACACTTTTCAACTTATTGTTCTCCTTCTTGGTTAATACCCATGGTGCCTTTGGTGGGACCATGTTAGCACTCTCACTTACAATTAATTGGCCATGCACTTTGAATGCATCCAATGTTTTGTAAGTCATCCCTTTCACCCTTGTATTTCTTTTACCCATTCAATGGTCCCAAATATTTGTTTCCACATTCTTGAAGATATGCATGCAATCTAAGAGATGATTGATCTTCAACTCACACCAATATGAAAGTTGAAAGAAGATTGAGTAATTAGACATTCTATCAAGTGGTGGATTGGGGGTGCTTCTCCATGCCTCAAACCAATCTCTACCTCTCATCACAAGTGGTGAGACATCATGTGGCACATACTTGGGATGTAAAGGAGGGAGAAATCGATGATCTTTGTCACACACCACCTTCTTTAGTGTGTAGAGGGTCTTTCCGAAACAAGTGATGGTCCACAAATTGGACATGCATGATGTACGGACGTTGCCAAACCTATTTTAAAATTGAGATGATTGAGAGGTAGAGATATAAAGTTTAAAGTTGTACAATTCAAGTATGTACTTGAGCACTCCGAAAACTTGGGATAGTCATGCATCGTCCAAATCAAAACTCCTTTCACCTCCATATCACGCCTACTTATTGGCCTTGAGACATCATGCACTTTGATACCTCGCCATAGTGTCTCAAGCTCCTCAACCAAAGGCTTGAGGTACACACCCACGTTCGCCACCTTATACTTGCCTGCTGGTATAAGGAGAGCAAGCATGATATGACCTTTATTGATTGCCACCCATGATTGCCACCCATGGAGGGAGGTTGTAATTCACCAATACAATAGGCCAAGTAGACCATGATGTGTACTTGAAGCCAAATGGGTTAACACCATCCATTGCCCAAGCCAAATGGGTTAACACCATCCATTGCCCAAGCCAAGACGTAAGGGACGGGGATCATCTTTAAACTCTGGCCATTGATGCTCCACATGGTGCCATACTGGTGAATCAGCTGGTGAATCAGCTACGATCCTCATGATGCCATTGGTTGAGCAATGAGTAGCATGTCATGTCATGAGTTCTACAATCCCCTTACATTTAAACATGTGTTGGATGCAAGGAATGATAAGGAAGTGTGTCAACACCTTTCGGGAAATTTTGTCTCCTTGCAAATCATCCCTAGAGTGGATCTCTCCACATTGTAGACATTGTGTTGTTCTATGCAATCATTTGGGACATGCATGTATTTTTGTATAATTCATACCTAGCATAGAGATAATTTTATAATACCTATCTCGTGAGTCTGGTAATAGATTTTGAGGGGGAAGAATCTTCTTAAGAAGCCTACAGCATAACATAAGAAATCATATATCAAAATATCTACAAGGAGAGTATAAAACATGAGACATTTTCTATTTAAGAGAATAGAATGAGGCGATCTTACCTAAGATGACTAGTGACACTTGCATCACTCCATTCATAAGTTGTTTGAAAGTTTAACAGCTCCAAGTTTGCTCGTAATGTAGAGTACGAACATCCCTCATACAAAGGGGTACTTGCCTTGCTATGCAAGGTTCCCTTCTCTTGTGAAATTAGAGCTTGCTCCTCTTTCATTTTGTTTTGTACTATATGGTTTCCTTTAACTAATTGTTTATTTCCTTAATTGGTTTTTGTAGAGGGAGGTTGTTGGGTGTGACCCAATAAAGGAGGAGTACGATTATGGATATCAAGCCCCCCGTCCGCAACTGTGGGCATGGATGCATATACAAGGTGTACGCTTGGATGAGTCCATTTTGGGGATTGAAGCAGCTGAGATAAGTAGTGAAACAACCCTTCTCTTATCTATATCTAATTGTCTTAAATATTGTTTTACACTTACCTTGCTCTTGTTTGCATGTATGTAGGATGAAGGAGGGGAAGATCTAGACTACGAGCAGCATGAAATGGAAGACGAAAGTGAAGAGGAGGATGAAGACGATGATGAACACTTGGAATCCGATGAGGATTCCAAGTAGCCTCCTCTTCTTTGATTTATTTTTTGTATATATGGCCAAAGGCCCGAAAATTCGAGAAATATAATACATATGGGGCTCACTTGCATTCTTCTCAATTTATGTCTTTTTCAAGTTTATGTTTGCGCAAGACTGTGACTCTGTTTTAATATAAAAAAGGAGCTGGGGCAGACAGGAGAGTCCTGTGTAGACTCCCCAATCTACCGAGAGTCTACCCCAGCTCTTTTTTTCCACGCAGTTCTTTCGCTACTCAGCAACGAAAATAGCAACAAACTTTATGAAATATTGTTGTTGAGCAGCGATATTTTGCTATTATTTTTGATGCTAAGGAGCAATCCTATTTGCAACAAAAACAACAGCTTTTTTAGTACTGAAATGGGCCTGACATCTCCATAGTAGTACTCTTCTAGTTATAAAAGCAATGCTACACCCTCATTCTGTTGTAATGGATTTGTAAAGTTGAATTGGTGATTCAAGATGAGAGATAAGTGAGTTTGAACCATGATTTAGACATAGAATTAGCGATTAAAGTAGTTGACTTATCTAGTAGTTAGATTGCCAAGATCCAAAATCAGATGATTAAAGATTTTTAATTGTCATGATCAAAGAAGTGGCGATCAAAGAAATTGAATCGTTTGAAACATGAATCATCCACAACAGGGGTTGGATTACCACACGAATCAACGATCACAGATGTAAAATTAGGTAAAATTTGGACTCAAAAAGAGTCCTCTACGAAATACAATGTTAGCTTTTTTTGAAAAAATGGGATGATGGTTAAATTTTTGGAACTCAAATTAAAATTTATCAGAGATTATAGATTGTGAATCTACACTTCAAGATCTTTCCAGTGATATATAGCATGGTGGTGGGCAATTTTGCATATTCAAGACGTTTCTAAATTAGTGATGATGACATGGCATGTTACATTGGGAATCTACTCTTGGAGATCTTTCCAATTTTATATAGCATGTAACATGCCATGTCATCTCACCAATTTAAGAAATTCTTGAATACGCAAAATTTCCCACCATGATATATATCATTGATGAAAACGAGATTCTCAATCTAAAATCTGCGACAATTTCCATCAGTTCATTTTTTCAAAAAACCTAACATGGCATTTCTTAGAGGGCCCTTTTTAAGTCCAAATTTTGCCTAATGGATCGGTGAGATTGAACTTGAATCTTAGAAGTAAGATTCGATTACAAAGGTTGTATCATCTAGAAAGTCAAATCGGTAGGGAAGCGTGATCGCACACTCAAGCCACTCGGATCGCCTACTTGGATCACTACATATGCCTGATGCCTCACGACTCATGCCTAGAGAGAGAAATGACTTACACCTAGAGAGAGAATCACTTCACACCTAGAGAGAGAATCATCTCATTCCTAGAGAGAGAATTACCTCACACCTAGAGAGATAATTACCTCGCTCCTCATGTCTGTAGAGAGAAAAGCTTGATCGTCTACTGTAGAGAGAGAAGCTCGATCGTCTACTTTAGAGAGACATTATGGGTTGCCAATCTTTTGACGAGGAGTAGAGGAGGGGTTTGGCCCTTGTGCACTAGCAGGGCCATTAAAGAGAAAAGGGATGTGTCTTGGCCGTTTGCAGTAAAGAAGAAGAAGACTCTTTGCCCTTGCACACCAACATCATCATGGAGATCGAAGAGAAATGGGATGGTGGGCCCTGGCAAGGCTTTGGCTGACTGTACTGCCGCCAGCAGAGCAGGGCCATTAAAGAGAAAAGGGATGTGCCTTGGCCGTTTGCAGTAAAGAAGAAGAAGACTCTTTGCCCTTGCACACCAACATCATCATGGAGATCGAAGAGAAATGGGCTGGGCCCTGGTAAGGCCTTGGCTGACTGCACTGCCGCCTGTGTAGTAAAGAAGAAGAGAAAAGGGATGTGCCCTGGCCCCGCCTACACTGCGTGTGCAGTAAAGAAGAAGAAGGCTCTTGGCCCTTACACACCAGTAGTAGGGCAACTAAAGAGAAAACTTGTGGGGTTCACTTAAAAATATGTACGTCTACTACGTGCGATCATTAGGAGAGTTTTTTTAAAGCAAGATTTTGAGAAACATTTACAAAAATCTACTTACGTAAGGGGGTTTTAATAAATGGCGCTTAAAAAAAATCAGTAAGTTTATAAAGAAAAAAGGGTCATTTTATTAAGTCAAAATTTACAGAAAAGGGTATTTTTAAATATCCTTTGAAAGCACGTTATATGTAGGTATTCCTAAAAGTATACCCCTCAAGAGAGAAAAGGGATATGCCCTAGCCGCCTTCAACAAAGAAGAAAAAAGCTCTTGGCCCTTGTTGTTGTGCTAGTGCACAACAAGTCAATTGAAGAGAAAAGGGTTGTGCCCTATCGCACAACAAAGAAGAAGAAGGCTCTTGGGCCCTGGCAGTTGTTTCAATGCAGAGAGGGAAGAGAGAGGAGGGCTTAACCTCGTGCCTAGCAACAAGGAGAAGAGCACGAAGGGCTTGTTCTCTAGCCACCGAGCACAAGGAGGAGCATAGGAGAACCAGACTTGTGTCCCTACATAGAGAAGAAGAAAATAGACTTGTATGACCATCAATTGATGCACCACTACGATGCTTTGCACAATATTCATTGATTTTCATTCTTGCTCTATCTAGCCCTCTTCCCATCCATGACCTACAATTCCAAGATCTTTACACTTACAAGTGCTACTAGCCAGGCCATCAGTGCATGATGGCATGTTGGGAATCCGTGAAGATGCCAACGGAGAATCCTCTATCTTGCCCAATCAAAGGGGCATCCCAATCATGGTCTATGGAGCCATCGAATCCATGGACCCAAATGGAGGTCTTCATGTACCTCGCGGCATTGATTCAATCCACCTGCTTTTTCATCTCCCTCCCAGGCACCAAATTGAACTATATTTATGCTAATGACACAAGGTAGAGATGTCCAAACGGTCAAAGTAATGCTACACACCCAAGGTCAGTGATGTCCGACGTTCTCCACAATTCCACCCCCAAGCTACGGATGCCCTATAATGCTTCCATTCTTCTTGTTGACATCACCATGCTTCTAGCAAGTGGGCCGTATAGCCACCACCACTTCAAAATGAGGCTTAAGAAGTGTCTGGATTCATGCGACCATGTTTGGCAAGCCACCCATCATTCACATCTTTACCAACGTTCTAGCCAACCTTGGTGTGTTAAAGTTCTAGCCAACCTTGGTGGACAACCCAACCTTAGTCACACTCGCCTTATCAGCTACATCAACTATTAATTTCCTATCTTAAACCATGTGTAAGAGTTGAAGAAAGTATAATGAAAACTATCGAAGAAAGTTATGTGTTAGAGTTTTCACGAAACAAAGCTTCTACACGGGCTCACCTTGTTTCCAATGCCTAGGCACGTCACTTGCAATATCCATCGGCTCTACATGTAATAGACACATATGCACCACTTGTTTATGAACCTGCATTGAGCCTCATCTGCGAAGAGTGACGACAACCGTCTAGGTATATTTCTGGATGGGGGGACCATGGAGACCACAAGCCTGGCCCATTGTATGACCCATCACCCCTGGACCTTCCTACAATCACAGCAGGCTCCTTATGTGCCACATCTTCGACCACCCCACCATTCAACCACCCTACCTCCAGCCCATACACTCGACAATGCCGAGTCCATCGAGCCACCACACAATTATCTTGCAATTTTGGGCACCACCAAATGTGCAAATCCACGACCATGTCTCTCACAAGCTCTGATCTTGACTCCCCAAGAAAAGTGATGTCAATTAAATGTCAAAGAAAGTAGCATAGTGAGTTGAAGAAAGTAGTTGTATTGGAGCAATCCTTGTGTTGGAGAAGTGCACCCACATGGGCAAACCTTTTGCCACACCTTCCACCCATTGCCCATGCACATCATCTGAATATTTCACTATGGGCATCACAATTTTTTTCCCTCTTGCATCTCACGTCATGCATAAACACATGCACATGCAACTAACCTTGTCAACGCCAACCCTTCACGTATATCTCTAGATGGGGGGACCATGGCAGCAGTGGCAAGCCTAACCCATGGTACAATCCATTCCTCATCATAAGAGTAGGATTACTCCTAATACTAAAAATCCATCTAATATTTACATAGACTAAAAAAACACCCTTTGTATTTGCACCAAGAAAGCATGCATGCAATCTAAGAGTCCAAATCACTAAAAAGGGTAGATTTTGGGTAGAACTTTACCCTGTATTGTAAGATGGAGCATGCACCAAGAAAGCATGCATGCAATCTAAGCGTCCAAATCACTAAAAAGGGTAGATTGTGGGTACATATATTCACAGATTACAACCTTCTTTGTTCTGCAAGACACAAATATGCTATTTCTTTAACGCAACACTGCTAGCGTTTTCTGCAGTATGTACGGATCATAATTTGGGGGGCAATGGCTTACGTGAGGAAATAGAAAGTTGGAGTTCTGGAGGAAAGCCATTGGATGCAAAGGGCAAGGAAAGTTTCGAGAGCCACGAAAGGGATGTGTGAGAAAATAGCAATTAGTTACACGCCAGGTGGTAGAAGAACAGACGTTCAAAGGAGGATGGTGGCTTAGCACGTCTTCCACATGCTGCCAGCAAAACGCCGACCTTGCAATCTTTGATCCACTGGGCTTTCACACCAATTATACAGGAACTAGCTCCCGGTTGCATCCTTAGGTTTACAGCTTGCTGTCTTACCCTAATCTCCCTTATCAACTCTCGAGATTGCTCATTCTACCTCCTTTCTCCTTTAAAAAGAAAAATTAAGTCTTCTTTTCCTTTCATCATTGTCGTGTTTTGCTTTCATCTGCATTGTTGTGTCCACTTAGCTTCAATTCACCAATCTTGATAATGCACCAGCTTTGAGTGGCAATTCAATCTCTCTTTAATCGGCTGTTAATCCACTCTTGCATTACTTTAATGCAAACCCAATGTTTTGTAGCTGAGTACAGTCCTTTGCAACAAGCTTAGTATCAATAATTATAAACAGATATGGCTTCGGGTTTCGACCCAATCTCCGGCAGGCTTGCAGGCGCAGCTCTCAACACCGACAAGCTCTCAATCTACAGCTTCTGCAGCTTTTATAATGGCATCGGATTTATCGTCATCGTGCCCGATTAGGACTAGATTAGACGACAATCCAAAGCCCATGGAGGGCATTAATCCGGCTGCACCAACCAGCTCCCTAGCTCCGTTTTTGACTAAAACCTATGATTTGGTGGATGATCCAAGCACGAATTCTGTGGTGTCTTGGAGCAGCGAAGGCAACAGCTTCATCGTATGGAAACCTCCAGAGTTGTGCCAGCGCTTATTGCCGCGCTACTTCAAGCACAACAACTTCTCAAGCTTCGTCCGGCAGTTGAACACCTATGTAAGAATCTTAATCTCTGGGTTTTAATTCTGCAAATACAGCTGGTGTTTGATTACTTAATTAACGCATTAGTGTATTCTGCGCAGCGCTTGATTATCTTGTTTATATAGTTTTAAGCTTAGCTTGGTGTTCCATCAATATTATGTGCAGGTTTAGCGCTTGATTATCTTGTGTATATGATTTAAGCTTTGCTTTACAGCTTTGCCGTGACTTGTTGCCGATTATCGACGGATTTCATGTTTGTCGTCGTTCTTACTGCAGGGGTTCCGGAAAGTGGATCCCGAGCGGTGGGAGTTTGCGAACGACGAGTTCCTGCGGGGGCAACGGCTGCTGCTCGCAGGCATTCACCGACGGAAACCCGTCGTGTCGCATGAGCAAAAGCGGACGTCGACGTCGTCTTCGTCGGCTGTCGTTGAGGTCGGTGAGTTTGGTCTCGAGGGCGAGATAGAGAGGCTTAAGAGAGATAAAAATGTCTTGATGATGGAAGTGGTGAGATTAAGGCAACAGTCACAATCCACAGAGGGAGAATTGCAGGTCATCTGGCAACGCTTGCAAGCAACCGAGCAACGGCAACAGCAGATGGTAACCTTCTTAGCCAAAGCAATGCATAATCCTGCTTTCCTCGCTCAATTAATGCAACAACCCAGTGAAAACCATGATAGGATTCCGAAGAGGAGGAGGTTGCCTGATGCTTGTGATAATATCACTCATGATCTAGCTATCACAAGTAGCAGTAGTTGCAGCATGGATCAATGCCAATTATTATCTGATTATACCCAATTACCACGTTCTGATCAACAACTAATCATCATGCAAAGCCATGAGACTAGATCCAAGGCTAGAGATCATAGTGAGCAGGTTAATCATCCTACAAAGACTTTGGATGAGTTTCTAGAAGAGGCTAGGTCGGGGAAGGCTGAGAGTATGAAGGAAATTCGGATTCCAAGTGCTTTTGCAGGCATGAGTAATATACGTGTGACACAAGGTAATAACCAGAGTAATGGCACCAAATTGTCGTTTGGATCACCTAGAACGGGTGGGGAGGCACTGTCATTAGGATCACCTGAGCTAGCTGATATGGTATCTTCACCACAGGATATAGCCGGGCCTTCATCATCAATTAGAATTGAGCAATATGATTGTCCACAGGCTAGGTCTAGTGGTCTGTTGGCGCTACATGATCATGGAGATTGTAATTTGGAGGGAAGTAGTGATGCACCAGTTATCAACAGAGGTTGCGATTTGGATGTGGACAATATTGCATATTGGGAGCAGCTGCTTGGTGCAGGAACAACACTAGCTGTAGCGCAAGGCCAAAATGCACCCCCGTTAGACGAAAAAGAAGTACATCGCCATCATCCCTCCACAACTGATCCTTGGTGGATCAACAGGAATTAACAGCAGAATGGATGATTATGTTCTTATCAGCTCTCAGGTTAGCTCCATGTTCTCTGTCCATAAAACTTTGAAACCTGTGATGAACTGTTTATGATTGTAATTCCAGTTCGGTCTCGTCGAATGTGGTGCTGGTTGAGCTGCTCGATTTTACCTTGGTGCATGACTCTATATGATATTCTGTGACATAACTTTCACAAGTAGATCCGAGAAATGATAGAAAGTTTTCTAATTGCTCTGGTGACGGTCTTCCTGGTTGGGATGTAAATAGAAGATTTATTTAATCTCATTCTAATTTCTAGGTGGTGGTTAGGCTTTTTTAAACAGACCAAATTAGCATGCCTTTCATATTTCATGGATAAACTAGACTCAAGGATGGATCGAAACCCCCTCTTTCTCTCTCTTATGGCCTCATTATAAAAGTGATGACTCATAACATTGAGGTCCTTGACTCACTATAAGTGACCTTTTAAGGAGGCCCATCTAGCTTGTACATGACCACTCATAGGCATGGATTCTTACAAAAGCCTCCAATTTCTCTTTGGGTTGACTTAGAGTGTTCTTATTGTATTGAGGTTCCTTCATTGGAAGTGTTGCCCTTCTAAGGATATAATCCTTCATATAATCTCTTTTAGAATGATCTTATTGTATCTGAGGTTCCTTAATTGAAGGTGTTTCCTTGTGGGGATATAATCCTTCATATAATCTTTTTGGGTTGAGTTAGAATGATCTTATTGTAGCGAGGTTCCTTCATTGGAAGTGTTGCCTTGTGCCTTCATATGAGCATTAACATGCCCTTGTGGTTCTCTATAACTTAAATTGGGGATATAATCCTTCATATGAGCATTAACATGCCCTTGTGGTGTCTGTAACTTTGAGGATATTATCCTTCATATGAGCATGTAACTTTGAGGATATTATCCAGCAAGAACATGCTCTAAGTAAGATCTAAACACTTTCTATGTGCATCTTATGTGGACTAGCATTTTCATTTGCAATTTTTCTAAATCCTTTCAAAAAATTTACATGTTATGTGCATGTAACGGGTTAATTTTTAAAATGTCATATTTATAAAATTCACTTATGTAAAACCTTTGAAAAAAGATAGGCCTTAGCAGTATAAAATGACAAGCGCGATTGTCTATTGTTAGTTCCATATCAAACCCCAATTTTTACGTAGTTAGGCTAAACTAGCCATCTACAAGCTATCCCAAAACCTTAGCATCCTCGGTTATGACTTACCACAAGACTGCGTCCTGACACATCATCTAGGTTATCCAATTACAAGATCACCTTCCACCCACCTATGGGTTCGTGTTAAATCTTGATATTCACTCCACATCCCTAGAAAGAGGATGAAAAAAAGAAGGTATCCATCACTATTGGAAATCACAAAGAGACCTTGAAAATTAAATTTTAATATCAAGGGGGTTTTACAAAAGGGTATGAGAAGTACTTGAAAAAATTCGCATCATGACTCAGTGTCTGTGGAGTCAAGACTCTTGGATCCCGCAACTAGGGGTGTGGATTCTTGCTTGAATCCCACATATCATGAGCCTACTTGCAGACAACTAAACGATCGTTTGGTGTAAACAAGGGGCACCCATTAGCCTTAGACTCATCACTATCCTCCCATATGTAATCTTGGACCATGCTTTTCTAACCATCGTCTAGTATCACAGTTTTTGTAGATATAGTTGATGCACAGAGTCCAAGCCAACCCAGTGCATAGACTCCATATATCTCCACTGCAAACTAAACTTGCTTGCTTGCTTGGAGAAAAGTACTGGTAGAAAGGTTACGGGCTGAGGGGTTAGAGTGTAAACATATAAAGGCCTGGTGGCCTTTTAAGAGATTGAGGAAGAAAGCCATGGTGCTGGTTGTTAGATAGACATGAGAAAGAAACAAGAACAAGAAAGAAGAACGTAGAAGGGAGATAGTTACTATTAAAACGGTATTCTTGGTTTGCATGTTATAATCAAGTACATGATGTAGACTATTTATAGCCTTTGCGACGGTTACATGAGTGAGTGTGTTCATAGCCTTTTAGATGATATGGCTTATATGCCACCCCCCCCCCCCCATAGGACTTATCATCTAATGATTTGCATTGTCAATAACTCATAAGGAGTGACTAATGCATGCTTCACCTGTTTTGGTGAGGAGTGTGGTGAGTCGCACCCTGTGCATAGTATAGTCTAGGCTAATATGATTACATCAATTTATGCCTTGATCAAGGGTATGCTTCATGAGAAGCAATATGATTACTTCTGATTTCATCTTCACTCGGGCTTTGAACTCCATCATAATGTGCATGTATATCCTGAAAATTGCAGCAATGTTGGGCAGCTTCACTCGAGCTTTTAATTCATCATAATCCCCCCCAAAGGGAGAGGGAAAATGTAGTAGTAGATTAGCATAAAAGATCATAGAACCGTCACTTCTAAGAGCTTGTGCATAAGAGATATCTGTAGCCTGTCCGTTTCCTACATATAAAAGTTGCACACAAGCTTGTACATAGGAAAAAACTGACATGGGTCCATTTACTGCATGTGTGATAGCCAAGAGAGCTACATGAGTAGCAAGTAGGACTTCATGTGCATTATTTGAATCCATCGGCAATGCCTTTGTAAATAGATCTACTACATTATCTTGTGTAGGGCATTAAGATAAATTGATCTCCCCTTCATGTAATCTCTCTCACATAATGATAATGGATCTCAATGTGCTTGGTACGTGCATGAAATATGGGTTTTCGTGCTACGGCCAACCATAGAACTCTGGCGATCAATGAGAATAGTAGTAGGTGTCTGCTGACACTCACGAAGATTAGCCAATAATCTCCTCAGCCATACACAATCTACCATAGTAGTGAAGACTGCCTTTACTTAGCCTCGGAGGTACATGTGGCAACAATGGGTTGCTTTTTACTCAACCAAGATATGCATGAACTGCCAATGAAAAAACAATTCCCACCGGTGGATTGCTTGGTATCATAATCACCAGCCCAGTCTGAGTCACTGTATGCATAAAGTTGCAAGCTATCCCCCACCCCCGGGATAGAACAAACCAAGATCTAGGGTATGTTGTAGATAATGGAAAATGTTTTTCACAGCTTGCCAATGCTTTGTGCCTACCCAAAAGCTATGACAAGCCTCGTGTTACACAAGTAAATGTGGCATCCCGCTGCTTGGCTATAAATGGTATAGACTTCTTGAGCATTTGTGGTTGGTTCCACCAGTAGATGGAGTTACAAATGCGGCATCATTATCTTCGTAATGTGTTATGGAAGCCTTGACTGGAACCAAAAATTGGTTCTCCCAAGATTGGTTAATACTTGTAGCCGAAGGTAGTCCACTTGTGTGGGTCGCAGGGAATCTTCATCTGCAACTTGCTTGTATCATAGGCTGCTTGTGTAATGAAAAAATCACCTTCTTGATGTGCTACCACTTGGGGCTTGACATCACATGCGGGCTCAAGGTAGAGCAGGGGCCCATACACCTGTTGTTCACCTCTCTCAACCATGGGGTTGGTTGTGTGTCTGCAGCATGATCACCATCGGCTCCATCTTTGTGTTGTTTGGCAGGTTGGGGCAGCAGACCGCCTTTGGGTTTGGCTGCCAAGGGTGTGCGCATCACCGTGGATGGCTTCTTGCGCCGGCATGTTTGCTGCATAGGCAGTAGCATGCGCCAGGCCTGTTAAGGCCGCAGGGGTATTAAGGCTCAGGGGCTTCAAAGGAGTTTGCTGGTCCATCAAGGGGATCATCACCGTAATTGAAGGCTGCCCTACTTCTTCTTCATCAGCTTTGTCTGCTGGAACTTGTTTGGCTTCACGAGCGGGCTCGCATGTGTTCTTGCTGATTTGTGGAGCGCCTTTGGCAGTGGTTGCAGGTGAATTCTACAGTGTATGGCAGAGGACCAGACGCGCTCCCAAGCTTTGCTATTAGGAGCATAATGGTGGCTTCTTCTTTCTGCGGAGCATGCGCACACACTCCATTTGTGCGGCATGTACAGACTCTTGACCATGTCGTGAGACACGGGCTTTTTGATCAAAATGTCTTTTTGGGCTGTATGGTGGCCTTAAGAGATTGAGGAAAAAAGCCATGGTGCTGGCTGTTAGACAGACATGAGAAAGAAACAAGAACACGAAAGAAGAACGTAGGAGAGAGAGAGACAGCTACTATTAAAACGGTATCCATGTTATAATCGAGTACATGATGTAGGCTATTTTAAGCCTTTGAGACGGTTACGTGAGTGGCCTTTTAGATGATATTTAGAGAAGATTAGAGAGTAGACGGCGGTGAAGCTTGCTCGAATAGAAGACACACTACAAAAGAGAAGAAATTATCTAGTGGCATCTTGCATTTCTGTTGCTGTATATGAGGCTTGTGTACTTCTATTTTTATAGCATGAAAGAAAAAGAAGAGGATTTAAAAATAACTTGTCCCCCAATAGGACACCGATTGCGTCCCAAACTGGACCTTGGACCAGTGTTAGGTTATAACCAGGGTGGTTAGAATAACCCATGGTTAAGAGAAAAGCTAACTAGTGATTAGGGTTAGGGCTTAGCAGAGTCAATTAAAAGTAAGCTAAGGGCTATATATGGCTAAAAGCTTAATAAAACAGAGGGCCAACTATAACAAGGTTATTACTATATAAGTAACCAAGGGCTATATCTGACTAAAAGCTTCTCTCTCTCTCTCTCTCTCTCTCTCTCTATGAATATGCACCAAACAAAAAAGAACATCTGAATGCACAAGAGAAGCATGCACGAAGACAACAGGGTCGGACTAATGTGGATCTTTAGGTTGATGGATATTTATATCCTTATGATCCTTCTTCACATTGTCCTCCAACTTTTACTGATCTTCCATTTATTTAGTTTGTTGGAGAGGGTGAGAATGGACTACTTGGGTATTGCAAAAGGTTATGTGTGAGTGATGCATTGAGAGTCCAATTTCTCCAATCAGTGATCACAAATACAAAGCTTGCAAAGTACTTTGATTAGTGTGCAACAAGCACTCCAAGATGCACAAAACCGATTATGGAGTTGCAAAAACAAGAAAAAAAGAAAGAGGCCAAAGTTATGAAGTTACAAGACACAATCTCTTGCATGAAGAATACCCCAGTGGGAGAGCGAAAGAGGACAATCAATAATATACAAACACTAGCAATTGGTGGTGGTGCTCGCAAATGAAGAATCCATGCGGCAAGGTTTGTTTTCTATCCTTTATCTATTATTGTTGTAAGAAAACTTAATTTCCTAGTTGTGGTTATAAGATTCTCTAATTAAGTTATTTTTGGGTATTGTAAGTAATCTTCATTGGTTTGTGATAGGAACTATTTGAAAGAAGCATGTGGTGATAATGGTCCTCGAGATTTTGGAGTAATATTATGTAGCTGTGTGAGGAAGCATGACATTCTTTCGAGACTCTCACTTATGCATAAAGAAATCTATTTTTATTTCAAAAGAATTATTTTCATCAATTTTGATTTTATACATAGAATGATGCATAAAGAAATCTATTTTTAGTTCAAAAGAGTTATTTTCATCAATTTTGATTTTATGCATAGGAAGATGCATAAAAGATTGATTTTTAATTCAAAAGTGTCATTCTCATTTAAATTGAATTTATGCATAGTAAAATGCATAAAAGGTTTATTTTTAATTCGAAAGTGTTGATTTCCTTAAAATTAAATTTATGCCTAAATAGATGCATAAAAGGATTTTTAAAAAAGTGTTATTCTTACTAAAGTTGTCTTTATGTCTAATTAGATGCGTAAAGAATCTTTATATCAAAAAATTAGAATTCTCTTACATTCTATAAATAGATGTGATGAGATGTGATAGGAATCAGATAGATGTAAATGGATGGATGGAAGTGATATGAATCAGATAAGTGAAAATGGATGTATGGATGTAGATGTGGATGTGGATGTGGATGTATGGATGTGGATATGGATGTGTGTATGAATGTAGATGTGGATGTATGAATGTAGATGTGGATGTGGATGTGTGTATGAATGTAGATGTGGATGTGGATGTATGAATGTGTATGAATGTAGATGTGGATGTGGATGTATGAATGTGGATGTGGATGTGAAAATGGATGTATGGATGTAATGTGGATGTGGATGTATGAATGTGGATGTGAAAATGGATGTATGGATGTAGATGTGAATGTGGATGTATGAATGTGGATGTGGATGTGGATGTGGAAATGGATGTATGGATGTGGATGTGGATGTGGATGTATAAATGTGGATGTGAAAATGGATGTATGGATGTAGATGTGGATGTGGATGTACGAATGTGGATGTGTATGTGGAATAATGAATGCGAATATGTATGTGAATGGATATGACGTCGATATGAGTGAATGGATGAGATGAGATGTCATGTGAATTAGAATGTGAATGAATGATATAAGATGTGAATGAATGAGATGTAATGAGAAATGGATGTGATGAGACGTAATGTAATTTAAGAAAGATAGGAATGGATGTTATGTGAAGTGAATGAATCTGATGTGATGGATTGGAAAATGATGTATCTAGTTAAGAAGGGATACGCATATGTTTTGGTTTTGGTTTTGGGTTAAGTAATATGGATTGATGTGGAACAATCTGGAAAGACGAGAGTTCATTATAGAAAGTGTATTTGTGAACTGTTTGTAAATGACTGTTTTATGTCAAGAATGTTGGGGAAGCATTTTGACTGTCTTGAGAATGTGGTCGTGGAGACCTACCAGATAAAGTTGCAACAGCTGACGGAGAGTCAACGGAGGACGTCTCGCGTAGCAAGGTCGGTCGAGGTCTTGACCAGCCTCGGTTTGATTTAAATGGTGAGCTTCTGGTACGGTGGATGAGGGACCAAGAAAGCGGCCTATGAGTGAAGCGTTAGGTGACCTGCGACGAAGGATCCTAGAGGGTGTTCACCATACGGTACTTGGGCTCTGGGTCGCCGAAGATACCCACACGTACGTCGTGGAAAATATTGGAACAAGGAGTAAGAGTTGTTTTCTGAAACTGGGCATGGATCTCGTTGATTGACCTTGCTGGTCCTCAACGGCGGATGAGTCCATGACTCTTTTATATGGATCTGTTGGTTGATCTTGCTGATCTTCCACGGAGATTCCATTTTGTTATGTGAATATATTGCCGGTTACTATGAGCTAGGAACTATCGAAAAGGCCCCTGTGTGAACAGGTGGTGAGCGTTCTGGTTGCCAGTGATGCCATAAGTACTCCGATGAAGGAATGATTGGAAGTTGGTCTCTATGATCCAAGTACAGTCTTTTTCCCTGATCTGACTATGGGACTTACGGGCTCGGTCAGATGAGCTCAATTAGTTAAGGCTTTTGACTACGTTAGGGAAAAGTTATCTTGGTCGAATCGCCCGTGCTTTCCGGGTAAGGAAGTTTTTCCGGGTTCGGTTTTGGAAAAACCGATGGATTAGTCTCTTGTCCGGATATCCGTGGGCGAGGCCTCGAGTATGAGACCTTGCCCCGCGCAAGAAGTGCTACTTCCGCTGCTAACACCCCTGAAATTGTTGTGTGGTGGGGACTGGGATCTTACATTGCTCGCCTTTTTTGAAACCCTGTAAATGACCTTTCCAATGAAGCTCCATCACATCTCGCCGTCAAACTCGATGGGGACCAATTGCAGTAGGCTGCAAGAAAACCCAAGCACCCTTGCGAAATGCCTCTCTCACCCAAGCACCATCATCGTCCCTCTTATTGTCTAGTGAGACCTCCTCAATCTCATCTTTTGGTCTTCTTCGTGGTGCAGCCATATCAATTGTGAAGCTATAGTAGTAAGATTAGGGTTGGGCAACTGAAATAGAGAAAGAAAATGTGAAGATGCTATGCAGATTAGGGTTTTGGGCTTGATGGTTTCATTAGGGTTGGGCAAATGAGATAGAGATGGAAGAGGAAGGAAGAAAGAGTTTAATTTGGACGTTCAAGAGGGAAAGTGGACTTGAGAATGAAATTTTTGACTGCAGTGAAATTTGAGATGGGTTTTTGGAGGGGAAAGTGAGTTTTGGGGGATCTTGAAAATTTCAAAATTTTAAGGATTTTTTGAGCCACGAAAATGGTGGAACCATACCTACCCTAAACCGCCTACTTTTTTAAAGGGACAAGTGTAATTATTAGTACTGAAAGCCTAGTCCCCCTCCCTACAGCCTAGTCTCCCCCTCCCTATATTCAAAGGAGACCAAATGTGCACAATCCTGTATTCCTATTGGTCCATTGCTAATTACTTTCATTAGCAAAAGGCCCAAAATATATTCAAATGCCCCCTAATGATGATAACCTCGCAAGTCAACTGAATCCTTTTAATCCTCTCTAAACGTTTCGATTGTAACAACTCTAACTAGAGTTTAAGGACTCAACCCTTTTATAATTTAATGTGTATCAGCTTGACCAATGGTCAAAGAGCACCAGTTAATCGTCGATAAAAAGCACATGAGAAGCGCACGTTAGATCACTACAAAATCCTTTGACAATCCTTTGATTAACTGGTGCTCTTTGACCAATGGTCAAAGAGCACCAGTTAATCGTCGATAAAAAGCACCATTGGTCAAAGAGCACCAGTTAATCGTTGATAAAAAAGCACATGAGAAGCGCACGTTAGATCACTAAAAAATCCTTTGACAACCTACAAAGAGACACGTTGAAACAAAAACATGTGTGCATAGGGCTTGCTTTGCTTCTTTTGACCTCTACCTCTCTTCTTCCATTATTAACATCCATAGAATCCTTGCTAACCCTAATACATATTGTAACCTTGCATGTCATTGCATAAAAAAAACACTAAAAAAAGAAGCAATCACATGCAATGGCACACACCCCAATTAGGATCCCATTTGCTATTAACTTTTTCATTCACTAACTATCTTCTTCATCCCTCTGAAGGATCAAAACATGCAATGTCTACTTATCAAGACCACCATATATCCATCCCTCGATGTCTTCAATCTAATCATGAAGACACGATCGACATTAAGAAGGGGGGATGTAGCCCATTTTATGGTTAACAAGATTGCTACACCCAATTGTATGCGAAAGCATGAGTAATATATATCAAATGTCAAGGTGTCCCAAAATCCATGAAGCAATGGTGTCCAAATCCATGAAGCAATGGTGTCCAAATCTCAAACTTGGATGGGCACCCATAAAGATCCGATGGATAATTAACGGCATTTTCCACTCCATGAGCATGTGGTACTAAGCTAGGATATGCCTCCTAGTGTTGTAATGCATCAATGTTTTATGAGATGAAGAAATGTATAATCAATAGGCCAAATAGAAGCTTTGGGAACCTGCTTGGCCACATATTAAGTGTGTGTACTTATGGCCATGTATATAAGACGATTTCTCTCATAATGCAAGAACTCTCTCCCATTGTGCAATTGAGCTTTCCCTCTTGATAAACCTCTCTCTAATATTTTCTCTAATGCATGCTAGTGAGTGTGTGTGAGTGATTTAAGGTGAGAGGAGGAAGTAGTTCCTGTAGTGCACTAACGCAATGGTGTGACAATGCTCATGGTGGGAGGAGGAAAATGGTAAGCTATCCATGACGGTGTTGAGCTTGGAGACCTCAAGGGTTCCAAGCTCGGACATTAGAAAGATCCCCATGACATGTTGAGGTGAGTAGAGGTGAGTGGTTTCCTTAAATCCATCTCTTCTGATGCATCAATAATTCCAGTGGAAACATGACATTATCTCTCCATGAAATCCAAAAGTACCAAAAGATGAAGGAGCTGCTCATCCCAAAGGCCACATTCTCTCATCTCATCCAAAATATTATGGACGATTTGAGTAACATGCGATTAGGAAGTTTTGGATGCCAAAGAAAGGCGGATGATGCTCCTACTCGATGGTCATCCTAAGCTTTGAAAGATTTACAAGAAGCCGTTGAAGAAAACCTGGTGGTTTGGCAACATTGTGTACACCATTGTCCATGCAAAGAGGCCAAAGAGGCCGGTAACCATCACCAACAAGGACATGCTACTTATTTACTACATGCGAAAGGCCATAGTTTCTTTGGAAGTTTAATGATTCTACTTGTGTTTTTTTTTAAACTTGCACATGTTACACTATGGGTGAAAGCATGATAAGGTGGATTGAAAAGCTGTGTCATGGACAATGTTTTACAACTAGTTGTGAAACACTTTTATGTAGAGTTAGAGAATTAAAACATGGTTATTTAATCTTGTTTCGTATTTATTATATCTAAAAGGTACTAGATAAATTTCTAAATACATCTTATGATGATATTAAATCCACTAATATTGGTTGTCTTCAAGTGTGGTAGAGCAACTAATGCAGTTGGGAGAAAGTGTACCACCTTATCATGCTTTCACCCCTACATGTTTATGCTACATGTATATACATAGCCAAATTGTAAAGCTTTTAATATTTTTTTTTCACTTTTGTATTTTTGTGTACTTGATTTGAAAAACTATAATTAATTTTAAATTTAAGTCTTAATACTTATTTTTAATTTTTAATCTTGTATTTAAATTTAATTTTAGATCTTGTTAAATTTGATATCAATTTGTTAAATATATGTGTGGAGAGACATTTAAATTTACCATACTAAAAAATGACTGATCACAAAATAAATCACATCAAGTTACACAAAAATAAATGGGTGCATCAAGACCCAAAAAAAAGCTTGACCTAGATCATCGATCCTAGAGACAAGGCTAAGGGCCGCCCATGAATGAATCCTCACACCTTGAGATTGGAGGAGAAGAGGTAAACCAACTTAGAGTGTCGCACAGGTACAACCTTCTCCAAGCTTGATGTGATATGGATGGTTTTAAAGGTAGCTCCCTTTGTCAATGCCTTTATCTTTAGGAAGGAAACAAGGCTTTCAAGAGAACATGCCATGTGGAAGATAACGATGTCATTAAACATCTTACCTATGTACTCCTTCAATGCTTTCAAGGGGGGGGGGGGGGGGGCATCTGGGCCCTATAGGGCCATCAACTGAAGGCTAGCAAAGGATGGCCGTGTTCAAAAAGTAGGGCCATCCTTGTGAGCTTTTGCTTGATGGCTCTGTAGGGGCTAGATGCCCCCCCCCCCCCCCACTTTGCGTGGAGCCTTTATAAGGGCTAGGGACTCCTCGTCTAAATTTTCATGGGAATTTTTACAAAAGCCTTCTTTGCTTCATCATTTTCTTTCTTGATTGGTGAAAATAAACCTTTCAAATCAAAGAGTACTCATAGAATTGCTCAAAATATTAAAAATAAAATAAAATAATAATCTAGATTATTTAAATTATTCAAATCTAACACATTTAACATAGTTAGAATGTCAGTAGCATCAAAAGTTAAAATGTCAATAGCATTAGAAGTTAGATTTCACCCTAGACTTGGTTAGTGTACATAATCATAAAAAAAATATTTTTGTAAATCTTCTATAATATTAGTAAAACATGGTCCCAAAGAGTCTACAAAAGAGAGAGAGAATCATTATATCGTCTTTTGCCTCTCTCTTATCTCTGTGGAACAAAGACAAAGCTCTTCAATGAACCTTTTATAAAGCAAATTAATGTAAGTCATTTTTTGGCCAAGCTTAAAAAGGCTCCAAAAAGGTAAGTAAAGAGGGGAAGAGTTTTGGGAGAAAAGAGAATAGAGCAAACCAGAGGAGACACACACAAACCCTAATTTCTATCATTAATCCATCTCACACAATGTAAAGAGGCTCCATAACTAGATTCGTTCTCCTTCACCAAAATCAGCACACACACATTATGATAAGTTCACACATAACATGGCTTGGTGCTGATGTCCACACACATTTGGCTAGTTACAATAAAAGATGTTCAAAAGGAAATTACTCCTTCCAAAAGAGGTCCTTTATCTCAAACAGTACACCTGTGACTAGGAGGAACTATGGGTTGGAACAAAGTCTAAGTCATGAATCAGGGGCAATGCAACTAGAGAGGTAGACTATCATAAAAAAACATTTCTCTTTAAGTATATCAATTGTTTCAAATAAATTACTGCTAGGGAAATACTCTCATTGTTTCAAAGAAATTACTACTCTCCACAATTCTCTTTAAGTGTATTGTTTCAAAGAAATTACTACTAGGGAAATACTCTCAACATAAGATAATATCAAGTAACAAAGAACATAGTATTCCATGGTCATTATTTAGGTACTTTTTATTTTAAAAATATTTAAGTTTTAAATTTTAATTTTAAAAAACCATTTAAAAAAATCAACACAGTACAAATGTAATACAAAACTTCCTCTATTTGTACCTAGTCCATTGGTAGAAACCTTAAAGAAGTTTCATTGACTTTTCATTTGTTCAAAATTCATAATTATTCTCTAATTATATTTAGTCCATATCAATTAAAAATGTAATTTTTTACACATCTTAAAGAGAATAATAGTACATTTTAGTAATTTAAAAATTTAAAAATTTGAAAATATAATAAGTACATGTAAATTTTTTAATATCATAGATACATGTAATTTTTTTAAATATCATGTACACTAACCAAATATTCTAAAGAAGTTTTATTAACTTTTAAGTTGATTTGCCTTTTCATTTGTTCAAAATTCATAAATCATCCTTAATTCACTTTTGTGGCTCAATTACATAATAGTATAAGAATATTATAATTAAGCTAAAAAGTTGATTAGAAGAAACTACTTACATATTGGGCTTGATCTGTGTCCTCCAAACTCTTTTGTATGATATTTATTGATGATTCAACCTTATTAACAATTGGTGACATTGGTGTATGCTCTACGTGTAAAGGTACATGCTCTGATATTTATTGATGACTCATCAATAATTTGTGGCCTCTATATGAAAAGGCACTTGATTCTTTATAAATTTTTATTGAGTTCTCTGAAACTCATGCTCAGGCACTTTAGCTTGTGTACTCTCATTCACAATACCTAGAAATGCAGTGCATCTTCCACATAGTACTCATTTTCTTACGAGATTTTTATTGGTGAGTTTTTTTAACGTTTCCATGAGATTGTTTTTCTATTTTTCCTTTTTTTATTGTACTCCATTCAGGTTTAAGGGGGGGCATAAGACTTCACATCCACTTGAATCTAACATGAATACCTTAATTAAATCCTATTAAACTTCATGCATACCTAAAGCATGTTAGATTCATGATCTATGATTGGCCATGCAAATGCATATAGAGAGCATACTTTACTCTTTATGCACACATAGAGCATGCATACTCTATGCAATAACAATAAAGCACCTAAATGTGCTTTGTGCAAGCATGAAAATAGCCAAACACACACTAGGGTGAAAGAAAAAACCACTCGTGGACACTCATGTGTTATAACATCCAGCCCAGTTTGAGTCTATAAATGCATGCAGCTGTTGTGATTTACCCCCTTGGGATTTAAAAAACCCAAAGTAACAAAACACCCATTTGATAGACTGCCAATGATTTGTGCCTACGTTACGCATAATGTGCTCAATAATGAGACCCCATACTGAATGTCAAGCCTGGTGTTACATAAGAAGATAAGGCATCCAATAGCTTCTTTCAATATAGGCTAGCATCAAAATGGTCACCTAGATATTCAAGCCTAAGTCACAAACCACTAGGTTCCATAGGTGTAATAATAGGTTTGTAATCTCCAAGACTAAACCTCTTCAACAATGCCTCTATGTATTGTGTCTGTAGCATAAGAATGCCACTCTAATGCCATCATTACGCTACCATAGCTCAATACCCAAATAATAGTGCAATGGGCCAAGATCCAAAATTTCAAAAGATCCATCTAAATCAGCTATAAAAGTTGAAATATGATCATCATTAGGGCCTATGAGCAGCATGTCATCAACGCATAGCAGGACGACCAAAAATTCATCTTTAGTCCTCTTAATGTAGAGGGTAGAACTATTGCAAAAACCTTATGTAGCCAAGTATGCATGTATCTTCTCATACCATGCTCTGGGAGCCTGCAAGACCATACAAAGCTTTTTTCAATCTGCATACTTTTGATTCTTGACCTTTTTGAACAAAACCTTGAGGCTGAGATACATAGACCTCCTCATGCAAATTTCCATTCAAAAAATCAATTTTGATGCCAATTGACGTGCATTCCCACCTTTGGGGAGAGTAAGAGGGGGTTGGTCTACTCTATTCAAGATACCTTTGGGTACCACTAGATATAATATAGAAATGAAAATTGAAAAAGGTGGATACTTTTTGATTCTTTTGTCTCCATATAAACATCATTACCTTCATATGTATGTTCTCCTATCCCATTGGATCCATATAAACATCATTACCTTCATGTGTATGTTCTCCTATCCCATTGGATACATATACACCTCCGTTAGCTTTATGTGTTACTAATGTAATGATACTCGACATGGTAGTCATACGACATGTGGGTGTAAAGGTCTCACCATAGTCAATGCCTTTTTCCTATAAATAACCCTTTGCAAAAATCCTTCCTTTGTATCTCTCGACACTTCCGCCAGCTCTATGTTTCAGCTTGTAAACCCATTTCACGCCAATGGCCTTCTTACCATGCAGCAAATTAGATAAGTCCCAAGTACCATTAGGAACTCAATGGAGTCTTCTTGGGCCCTTTTATTTGGCAGTTTAAGGGAGTCAAACCTTTTCTCTTAAGAAGAAACGTTTTCTAATTTGAAGCTTCAAAACGGCTACTTTATTCGAATTTGAATTTGGAGGAAAAAATGGAATTTAAAATCTAGCGGATAAAACCATATCATGTAACATATCTATGGAAAGATCTTGATGCGTAGATCACGGATCTGTTATCTCCGCTCAGATCGGAGCTTGTATGTAGAAGTTATGGAGGTCCGAAAATTGTAAAATTGCCCCCTCCCTTTTTGGGGAAAAAAGTGCACCCTTTGACCACTCTTACACCTCTCTTACAAACCCATGGTTTTTGCTTACATGGCAGGCTCCTATTTGTCAAAAAGTTAAATGTTTCCATAACCTCATGGCAAATTAAAGGGCCCAAGAAGACTCCATTGAGTTCCTAATGTATTTTTTGGTAAAGCATCATATTCAGATTGCATAGCACTCATCTATTTTTCTTTAAATTCTTTTGCTTCATCAAAGGAGATAGGTTATTCTTCATTACATAAACTCACAAGCATGATCTACATCAATATGAGATGCGTGATGAGAACCTGCACATATTTTGCTATGCAAAGGAGTTGTCTATTTGATGTCACGGAGTGTTTGTACCAAACATTTTGACTCCTCAATTTTCCTTTTTTCCTTATCAACTGCATCATCCACATTTACCTCATCGATAAGCTAATCTGTGGGCTGAAAAACATGGTATTTTTAACTTGTGTGGATTGATTTTTTAGTGAAGTCATAATCGTCTTCAAGTTACTATTTCCATCACTCGGATTCTCCCCATTCATCCTCATTGTGGCTTTATTCTACTTATCTTCTTTCAATAACCAGAATTTAGAAATCATCATATCAATCCTCAACCAGAATTCAAAAATCATTTATCGTCTAGATAGTATTTTTGCTTATAACTACAAGGTCTTATATTTAATCATATATATTTTCAATAAAGAGATGCAAATATACCCATGGTATATACGGGTAGTCACGGTCCTTGGAGTTATAAGATAAATACCATCATATCTAGGCCTTAAGCAAGTTAGAGATTCCACAAAAATTGCGGTACTTCCATCTGTTGAAGACCCAATTTCCAATTTATGAATCTTCATTTTGAATACCAATTTGTATGAATTTGATCAAACAATTACAATCTTTTACTGGTACTTCATAATTTTTAAGAATTTCTTGCTTCTTTGTTGATCCACTTTAGCCAATTCACTCTGATACCAGCTGAAAGATCCTTGCCCCCTCTGCGCATAGAACTCTGGGGTGCTAGCAGTGGAAGTAGCACTTCTTGCACCGGGTAGAGCCTCTCACCGGGGCCTCGCCCACGGATATCCGGACAAAAGACTAATCCCTCGGTTCTTCCAAATTCGAACCCGGAAAAACTTCCCTTGCCCAGTAGACATAGGCGATTCCTCCAAGATATTTTTTTCTAACATAGTCAAGGTCTTCACTAACCAAACTAATCTGACCGAACCCGTAAGTCTCATGGTCAAATGGCACCTTGGGTGATGGTGCTAGCAGTAGTGCTACTTCTCATTGAGCACAAATATTCAATGACCCCCGTAGTCGGCACAGCCTCCTCGACATGCACAGGAGCCTTGACGCACACCCAATTTTGATTGGGTCAGCTCACTTACATTGCACTTAGACTAGCTGGGTTAGCTCACTTACATTGCACTTATATTTATGGGTAATGACTAACCTTAGAGTAGCTGGGTTAGCTCACTTACATTGCACTTAGATTTATGGGTAATGACTAACCTTAGACTAGCTGGGGTAGCCCATTTTCATTATGCCTTGATCTTTTGAGTTAGTGGCTAAACCCAGAGTAGCTGGGTTAGCTCACATTATGATGTACTTATTTGATGTTTATATCATTATGGGTTTTTTCATTATGCCTTGATCTTTTGAGTATAATTACATTTTAGTTGATGTTCATGATTTTTTGATTTTTTTAACACTTTGGCTAACATATTATTTGTTGAAAATCTCCATGCCATTGTACCCAAACATGCTCTGATGGGGACCAAACTTTGCAAGCATGTGGGGAGGACCCACCCCCACATGCTTGCAAAGTTTGGTCATGATCAAAGCATGTTTGGGTTAGTAATTAGCGCCCAGTGTAAATTTTTTAAGTCTCTTGGTGCTTAAGAGGCCATGGAAAATCCGGGTCTTCCCCATACCATCGTACCCAAACATGCTCTGATGGGGAACAAACTTTGCAAGCATGTGGGGTGGGGGGGCACCCTCACATGCTTGCAAAGTTTGGTCATCATGATTGGAGCATTGGGTTAGTAATTAGCGCTCGGTGCGTATTTTTTAAGTCTCTTGGTGCTTAAGAGGCCATGGAAAATCCGGGTCTTCTCCCCATACCATCGTACCCAAACATGCTCTGATGGGGACCAAACTTTGCAAGAAAAACATGAAGGTGCTCAGTATTCATCGATTAGTAAATGTGATAAACAGGACACAAGATCCAAAAAGAGCCCTTTAAGCTCTTTCCTTGTTGAATTGATTGTGCTAACCCTATTTCTCTCTCTCTCTCTCTCTCTCACATACACACACACACACACACATACACACACACACACACACACACACACACTCGGTGTGCAGATTTTTCAAGTCTCTTGGTGCTTACGAGGCCATGGAAAATCTGGGTCTTCCCCATACCATCGTACCCAAACATGCTCCAATGGGGACCAAACTTTGCAAGCATGTGGGGGGGGGGGGGAGCCACCCCCGCATGCTTGCAAAGTCTGGTCATGATCAGAGCATGTTTGGGTTAGTAATTAGCACCCGGTGTGGATTTTTCAAGTCTCTTGGTGCTTAAGAGGCCAAGAAAAATCCGGGTCTTCCCCATACCATCGTACCCAAACATGCTCCAATAGGGACCAAACTTTGCAAGCATGTGGGGGGGCCCACCCCCCACATTCTAGCAAAGTTTGCTCATGATCGGAGCATGTTGTTAGTACTTAGCACCCAGTGTAAATTTTTCAAGTCTCTTGGTGCTTAAGAGGCCATGGAAAATCCGGGTCTTCCCCATACCATCGTACCCAAACATGCTCCGATGGGGAACAAACTTTGCAAGCATGTGGGGGGGCCTGTTGCGTGACGAGTGGTGATCAATGCAAGGATGCAACACAAAGATGCAAGCAGGAAAACAAGTGACATTCTTATTTAGGGCTCTTGTAAAGAGTTCCAAGTTGTAGATGAGTGTGGGAGTGGGCTTAAGAATAATCCCACATGGGAAGTTTTGGGAGTTTTAGGAGTTTTAGTATAAAAAGTGGCTCATTTGAGAGCTTAGAGACACTTTGGGCTAAGTTCATGCAAGAGCTCCTTTGAGAGAGCTACTCTCCCTCTTCTCCATAGAGGTGAAGACTCTTCTCTCACTTCATCTACATCTTTGTATGAGATAAATCTCTTCATTGAATCAATAGCAATGTCATGAGTTTTTCTCATCCTCTTCTCTAATCATTTTACTCTTATGCATGCTTTTAGTATTTCGTTTTTGTGTATGTGGGCTGATTTGAAGCTTTCATGGAAGCTTGATGCTTGAGTGTGTGCATGCTTGTAGGAAGATAGGAGTGGAGTGAGGTCTTTCTCTTTGCTTGTGTGCATAGTGATTGTGTTCCTCTTGCTTGTATTTGTGAATGAATGGGTGTGTAAGAATGAGGACAAGTTGAGCTTGTGTGTGTGCCTAGTCTAGTGTCATGTGATGGTAGCCATAAGCATTCTCTCCATTTGTGGATAAGCTTTTGTGCACCAGTACGGGTTGAATCCCTAGCTCTGAAAGGGATGCAAATCCCATTGGATTGAGCTACACAGGGATCATACTACTCATGCTACAAGTGAGAGAGTTTTCCGTCTCTCCATTGGCGCCGCTGCCGGGGGAAGAAGACTCAAAACCGGTTGAGAAGCTTGCATTACTACCACTATTTCTTTTTGTTTTTAGGTTTAGGGTTAGCATGAGTGTGGAATCTCGGAGCTAGTGATTAGAAGAGAAAAAATATATTAGTACTTACTTGTGCGGTTGAGATCTACTCCCACTAATGTTTTCTCATTCATGTATATGCTTTCCATGGTTGTTTTCATCGTTGTGTTCATGTTTTGTTCATAGAATAGAAACGAAATTTGCATAATACATTAAGCTCAATGCATTATGTGTGAGCTTATATATTATGCATTAAACTTGTGCTTAATGTATTAATGCGTTATGGCTTAAGCTTAATGCATTATGCAATAATGTAATAGATTAATGCTTAATGCATTATTGCATAAGCTTTATCCTTATTACATTATGCATTCATGCTTTCAGCTTATGCACATTACGTATTATGCATCAATGCATTAAGTGTATGCTTAATGCAATATTAGCCGGCTACTACAGCTGTGAAGGACGGTGCGTGGTTGGCTGGCTGTAGCAGACAAAAGCGAAGGAGGCGAAGGTTGAGCCGGCGGTGGTGAAGGGGCAGGCATAGAAGGCGACGGAGAGGAGGCGGCAGCTGATTGCAAGAGGCGAAGGCCGGTAGCTGTAGCGAAGGAGGCGAAGCTGGAGGAGCCAATTGCCTGCAAGGAGCCTAACACGCACGCGAAGGAGGTGAGTAGGCCCATGCTGAGGCTCTCCCAAAACTTATACGCACGCGAGGGAGGTGAGTTCGCTGAAGAGAGAGCGGGGAGAAGAAGGTGAAGGAGGAATGCGGTGGTGAACTGGCCGAAAAAAAGAGACGTGAAGGAGACGTGCAGCAGAGTGAAGGCAGCGGTGAGCTTCAGCCTGCTGCTGGCTGGCGAAGAGGTGATAAAGGCCGGCTGCTGCTGCAGCTGCTGTGAAGGCGAGCGGAGAAGAAGGTGAAGGGCCGTTGAAGGCGGTGGTGAGAGCAGGTCAGCGAAGGCTGAAGAGAGAGCGGCCAGCTATACATAGCTGAGAGCAAGGAGAGGAAAGGCGGAGGTTGTGGCGCCAAAGGTACCGGCTCTACAGCTGCGAAGACGAAGGGCCGGTGTAGTGGCAGCAAGCAGCGAGGCTGAGGCGGCGACCAAAGCAAAAGAGAGCGAAGGTGCGCTGCAGAGAAGTGAGGCGGTTGCAGTGAAGGTGCAGAGAACGTGTGGCTGCGAAAAAGAAGGCGCACCGACAGAAAGATAAGGTTAGTATTTTTTTAATTATTTTTTATTTTTTTGGTTAATTTTCATGTTTTTTGCATTTTTTTTAAAAAATAATCAAAAAAATAATAAAACATAAAAATAAAATTTTTTTAAAAAAAAAGAGAAAAGAAAAGAAAGAAAAGAAAGAAAGAAAGAAAAAATAATAATAAAATTTTGTAAATTATATGTTTTATTTTGAGTCCATATTTTTTGCATAATCTGTATTTTTTTAATTTTTTTTGCATAATTAGTGTAACTTGTATTTTTTTAAATTTTTTTGGTAATTTTGTGCATAATTAGTATTTTTATGTAATTAGTAAAAAAATAAAAAAATATAAAAAATATAAAATAGGTATTTACACAAATATTCATGTTAGTTGCATTTAGTGGTTAGGTAGGGTTTAAAAATATATATATATATATATATACATATATATATATATATATATATATATATATATATATATATATATTAAAAAAAACCTTAAAATTTGACCTTATGCACTTGCGGTCGGGACGTCATATAGACACTGCCATAGGGCTTAGGGCACCTTCTAGAGTACCTACGCAGGAAAGTGGGACCCAATCGGTAGGAAATTTGGTAGATATTGCTGAAACCTTTTCCGAATCCCAATCTGATACCCTTTCCAGAACAACTAGCTCATTGTCCATGGACAATCTAGGGCCGTCAAATAGTCATCCCTTAGCCCCAAATAGGACACCCACAAGATCTTTTAATCCATTTGAAGCCGACACCATGGGGTTACCACTCAATGTGAGACTTCAATATGTCTACATGAATGCTCAAGGAGCTGAGATCTTTAGGGATCCACAACAACGGTATCTTGTTAAGATCGCAGACTTTTTCTCAGAGCTTGATAGAGCACCTCTAGTCAATGACCAGGGTAACATGTACATGGGTGGAGATGGTGTTCGCTACGAAGTCACCTATCATCCAGAGAATGTAGACAAATTAGGGGAGCTCTCTAAAAGCGAGTTCTTAGACTTATCAAAGCTTTCCAGAGCAAGGCAGTCTAGAGATGATTGGCTCATTGAGCCGGACATGCTTGGACCATCCAATGCCCAGTCCTCAAAGCCATCCATAGATGATTTACTTCTTGTAGATCTAAATTTGGAAAGGGATAGGAAAGGCAAGATCAAAATGGATCAGGGGGCTGAGAACCAATGGGAGTTTGTACGACAAATTCCAGTGACAAAGGTCTTACAGGATGACCCACTTCAAGAGGTCTATAAGGACTCTTTAGAAGGATATTATGCCACAACTAGATTGCCAGAGCTAGATCTTCCTCTAGCACTTGTGGTGGTAGTCGAGAAGCTTGCAGAATACAAGAACCAAATCGTTGATAAATGGGCCAATGAATACCGAACCTTAGATTGGAAGGAGATTCGAGAGCTCACGTGGAAAGGACAACCATTATTCATGGAAGTGTTCTCAACAAATACAGCTAAACCAGGAGAGACAGCCTTTCTTGGAGAAACTGCTGCTCCTCCCCTACGAGAGTTCATTAGAGAGGGACCCTCAACATCAAAGTGGACCACTGCAAGTAGCCCAACTCTAGCACCAAGATATTATCCTACACCAAAAGTGCGACCACCACAGATCACACCACAACAACGTTTCTTTCACTATGACAATCGGAGGGTAGGGGAGCCAACTCGGCCTCCCATAAATGCACCTCCTGAAATGCAGGTAACAAGATCTTTGGAGGGGGTTCGTGAGGCAGGTAATAGGGGACCCACACCAATTTGGGATGCATGTGGACCATCTTACCAAAGAGAGGAACAATTCCCACTGAGAGTGAGAGGCCGTAGGCCCTATGATGAGTATTCAAGACAAGTAAGGCCATCAACTCTTCAGAAACTAGTAAAGAAGTACGAAGGTTCAGGAGATCCATATGACCATGTAGCAGCATTTAGGCAAGCAGTTCGAGCTGACAAGCATACACAAATTGAAGGATTTGGGCTCACTCTTGAGGGAAAGGCCCTTGCTTGGTTTCAGGCACTAGAGGCTTCAGACAAATCTTCTTTACGAGTTCTGGAAGAGAGATTCATTGCTGCTTTTTCCTTGATGGGGATTCAACATGACACGGTAGCAAACATCTACTCTTTCAAGCAAGGCGAGACTGAGACTGTTAGAGATTGTGTGAATAGGATGAAGCAGTACATTAATCGTTGCCCAGAAGATGAGAAGCCCACCCAGAGTCGATTAATTTCTCTCTTCTTAAAAGGACTCAAAAATTCAACACTGCATACACATCTCTATGCAAAGAAGCATACAAGTTTCAATGAGTGTTGCCATGATGCTATGGATTTCACAAATAACTTCAAATTCCAAGATGGTTCTGGACCTGAGGTGCAACCTAGGGATCAGTGGGGTGATGACCAAAGTTCAGGGTCTAGTGCGCTAGTAAATCCAGACCAGATAGCTAACCTAGTACTAAGGAGATTGGGACAAACCTATCGCCCACCCATGCAGCCACAACAACAGCAGCAGCAGCAACGAATGAGAAGTGTACTACCTACAGGTCCTCATCTTTGTGGAGCATGTGGCGGTAACCATAAAACCGAAGAATGTAATACCTTTTCTCCTCTAGTCACAAACCAACCCACAAAGAAGTGGTGCCAGTCCTATGCTTGGAACTTTACCCACACCACACAGGAATGTACTCGCATTGCAAGAATGAGACAGGAGCGTGAGCAGCAAAGGGATGGAGTGACTCCACAAATGCATCAACAGTATACTAATTTTGAACGTAAGCCACCGATGGCACAAGAGCAAGCACGACCTGTTCTTGGAGCTCAACCTCCTGCTCCTGGGATTGCTCCTGTGAGGGTTGTTGACTACGACAATTCAAATATGTGTAGAGACTTGGTAAACCCAGGCTATGTGGAGGAGGAATATGCATCATATTCATCCAAGGAAAATCTCTTTGAAAGTCCCGCATATCCAAGCCAAGCACTGGAGGCTCCAGGGGAACAAAATTCTTTGATGTTGCTAGGCGGCTACCAACCTAGGACTCCAGGCCCCTCAGGTCAATGGCAGCAAAGGAAAGTAGAAGCCAAACTAATGGGCCCCTGTTATGAGTGCGGAGAACCCCATTGGGCTCGTGATTGTCCACATCGCTCAAGGCAAGCAGCTCGATCCAATACAACAGTACCACAGTTTTCACCAATTGAAAGATATTGTCTAGGGTGTTGTGTAGAACACTTCCCAAAGGATTGTTTGTTGCTGAAACCACATGAGGAAGGCACCTCTCAACCAAAGGTCTCACTCAACCTTGTAGGGGCAGTTCCATCGCCACCTTCATCAGAGAATGAGGATGTCGTGCCACTTAGAGTCATGACTAGATCACAGACACGAAATGCCGAAATGCAAACTGATGAGACACCTCGAACTAGGGATGCAAAGGCAAATCTAGTGGACAAGACCCTACATTCCAATAGAAAAAGGACCACTAGGAGGAAAAAGAACCGCAACAAGCAAACTAAGAGTGCATCCACTAGTTCTCAAGAAGTCTATAAACAAAACATGAGGGATCAAGCTTTTACTTCCCAAGAAGTGCATGAGGAGCATCAACCTCAACCTGCTCCTAGTGCTAAACAAGATGAGGCTAGTACGACTGAGGATAGTTCTGGGGGTTCTATTTTTGTGGATAAGGTGAATGAGACTCTAGATGCCATCATTGATGCTCATAGAAGTTGCATTGCAGCTTTATCTGAGCTACCCAAGAAGCTTCAAGAATACCCAAACCCTCGTGAGGAGAAGATCAATCTAGCTGTACATCAGCAACTCATTAGGGAAGCTCAATCAATACTTGAGGGACCACCTCCACCTATCCCTCAGGGCCCAACCTCTCGTAAGCCAACATTAAAAACCAGACCAAAAGTGTCATCAAGTAGGGAAATGAAAAGTGAGCTCATCTCACAATCTCATAGCGCACCAATTGCCACCCCATTGAAAGAAGGTATTCTGCCACCACCTAGCCTTGCCTTCCCATGCAATGATGAAGTTATTGATGCTAACAAGGACATGGCAAATGAGATGTGGGCGCAGCAGTTCATGAGAAAGTTAATGAGAATATGTGCTCTATTATTTCACCTCCATTCTCTGAGGTGGATTTTACCAGGAGCACAGAAAACAACTTTAGACGCCCAAGCATCCAGGAGGAAGTTCAAACAATTGTTTCTCCTAGAAGTAAGCATACAATGAAAACCTTACCATCATATTTGGGAGAATATGAGAACTGTTCTCAAACCTTGAGGATACCCTCCATGCATAGAAGGCTGAGAGATGGATATGGATATCGTGCAAGCTATTTTGTCTCAGCACCAGTGGCTTGTACCTTACCTTTGCTTGATTTGATAAAGCTTCGACCTGAGTTGTGAAATGATATTGCCACATGTTTGTCAGAGCAGGTATTGCTACAAAAGGGTCACCATCATTGTACTATACACCCTGAGACAAAGCATGTTATGCCAGTTCCTATCAACAAAGTAGGAAAATTTTGTGAGGACGATCAGGGAAATGCTACCCTCCCATTAGAAGTGCGAAAAGTAGCTTCAACTGCAGTACTTGATAGTGGTGCAGGAGTGGGCATTGTGACAAGGTCCATTTGGGTTAAGTGGGGCGAACCAGCAATTAGGAGTACCAGGATGTGCTTGCAGCTAGCAGATGTTGGGCTGCTTGAGAACATATTGGTCACCACATGTGGGATTGAATATGAGCACACCGTTGCAGCAGTGGATTTTGGAAAACATCCAAACTATGAAAGTGATATTGGGTAGACCATTCATGCAACAATTTCAAATGATTCAAGATTGGGGATACAATTATTTGTACCTCCGACATGATTCTGTCATCACAAGGGTCAACCTAAAGAATCACTCATATCGTGATGTAACAAGGTCTCCAATAGATGAGTTTGATTCTGCTTCATCTGAGGGCTCAAGAGTTACATTGTCAGATGGCGAGAAGATCTGTGGATGTGTGGAGCCTCATGTAGGGATTTCAACACTGAGAGACTTAAGGGTAATCGAAGTGTATCAGATGAGGCATACATTCCACAACCCTTCCCTGAGCACTTAATTGATCCACTAGAATGGAGTCATGTCCTTGCAACATTATCGACATGTGCTTTACCTAAGCCAATTCAATTTTGTGACTCAGATGGATATGACATTATTCCTATACGAATGGTACAACCACGTGACCTTCTAGATGTTTTGTACTGTTATATGTACATTATGTGTGCTATGTTATATACACATTATGTGTGCATATACTAGGAGGCTAACCCACATTAGGCTTGTGAGCATGGGAGCATGGGAACAAGCTCTAGTGGAGCATGGGAACAAGCTCTAGTGGAGCATGGGTTAGGACTAACCTTAAGGTTTAAGGTTAGGGTCAGGCATCTAAGGGTCACACATGAGAAATGGAAAGTCAAGAGTCACTTGAGGGCCCTCCTATATAATAGGGGCATGGGGCACACTCAAGGGAGCTTGGGGGCTTGGAGGCTAGGAAGCTTGAGGCTTATGCTATGGTCTCTTGTGTAGAGATCCATATCTACTCATCTACCATTTCACACTTTAGCTACATGCTATTGGATGGTGTTATACCTCTTGATGGTATGGGACATCAAGGTAGAGGTATGATGTATTTCATTTATTATTCATGTGTGCATCCCTTGGGCTCGGGGGTGGTTGGGTGGTTGAGTTTATGCCTGATTCATGCATGTTTATGCATAACAATTATCTAGAGAGATCTTAGGGTTTTAACAGTGGTATCAGAGCAATCTCTATTTAATTGTTGATTTTTTTTAGTAAATTTTAATATTTACTAATAAAATGTTATCTTTTGTTGATTTGTGTTGATGAATTGCACGTGGATCATCGATATGGTGATTGGAACATGTGTAACTACAATTCAATGGACGAATCGACGTTGCGGGAGAATACCGTGAGTTAATGCTATTTTTTCCTATTTTTTATGGTTAAAATCAAGCATTAATGGATTTTTTTGCAAAAATACCATAGAGTTTATGGTAGATATTTTTGTAGAATGGATTCCCTGAATTTCTAAAATTTTTAGAGTTTTTTTTCTAAATTTTTAGGAATTTTTTGAGCATTTTTATGATTAAAAATATATTTTTATACATTTTTGCGGGTTTTTTCCGTGGGAATGCGATCAAATTTCTGTCAATTTGCTACTGAAATTCAGTAGGAGACAGCGTCTTGATGCATAAATTGCTCTCCCATGGGCGTGGGGTCCTCTCCGCCTCTTAAATCTGATATTTCCTTCATTTTTCCGTGAAATTTCTCTTAAAAAGGAAATTTTTAAATTAAACATTAATCATAATTAATGTTAATTATGATTAAGAGTTTAATTAAAAATCTTAATTAAGATTAAGTTAATCTCCCTGTGGTTAACAGAGGAGAGATTGGAGGAGGAAGATGGATTTGGAGAGGAAAGGGAGGAGAGAGGGGAGAAGAGAGCTCTCTCTCACTCTCATTCGCGCAGGCGACAGGAGGGGGGGGCTGCGCAACAGCCCGCCGGCGAAAAATGCCCCCCCCCCCCTTAAAAAAATCAAAATCCTATATAAGCTAAAAAGCTTTTTTTTTTTCATTTTTTAAAAAAAATGAGTTTTTTATTTAAAAAAAGAGCTTTTTGATATTTTTCAAGAAAAAAGCTTGGGAAAAAAGCCTGAAAAATACTGAAAAATTTGGGATTTGAGTAAAAAATTCTCTGAAAATTTTTGGCCTTTCATCTTCCGGAAAACCTTTGGCTTTCCGTTTTCCCGAAACCTTTTGACCTTCCGTATTCCGGAAAAACTTTTGACCTTCCATATTCCGGAAACCTTTGACCTTTCACATTCCAAATTTTTTTTGTCTTTTCATTTTCCCAAAACTTTTGGCTTTCCGTATTCCGGGAAAACCGTTGGAATTCCGAAATTTTTTGACCGTTCGTATTCTAAATGCGTTCGGGGTTGATTAAAAATTTCAAAAAATTCCTGAAAATTAGTGGAAAATTAGACAAAGGTTATTTTAAATTTTGAAAAAATGTGGGGTTGGTGTTTGGCATGTGGTGTGTCCATTTGGGCGCCCATGACCATTCAAATTCTTTTAAAATTATATTTTTTGACCCAAAAATTTAGAAAAATCCATTAAAATTAAAAATTTTCATTGGATTTGAGAATTGTCCGGTGGAATTGGAAATTTCGTGAACGATGGGATTCTCGAAAAAAATTAGAAATATTCTGAAATTATTTTTAAAAATCCTAAAATTGATATTTTTAAAATATCAATGGTATTTTGGCAAATTAAATTGCTAAAAATTTTATGGAAAAATATAGGTTTGGAATGCCATAGGATAGGTTTGGTGGAATTCAAAATTATTATATTTTGAGGCCCTGTAAAATTTGGGAAAATTAGAAAAAAATCATGATAAATTTTTTTTCACGAGAATTTAATATTTTCGAGGGTTATTTAATATTGAAGTATGTTTTCTCGTGCTGACATTAGATAGATGCAGGTTATTCGCATATTATTAATACGATTATATCTCGTATTAATGGATATTTATGTTTGGATTAATTCTAAACGATATATTCATGATTTTTTACCATTGTTTAGCCATTCTTTTTGGACATGTTCCTTAATTTCTTTTGATGGCTATAATTTATGTTCAAAGTGTGTTTCACCTATTCTGAAAGGTTTACAACGAGGAAGTTACTTTGAATGTGAATTGCTCTGATCATCCGCCGCAGTCTGATGGGCAAACAGAGTGTATGAATCAGATTGTAGAGGATATGCTTCGTGTATATGTCTCTAGAAAATCATCATATTGGAAAAAATATCTTCCAATGATGGAATTTGCCTATAACATTTTTAAATTTACGGCTATTATTTTAGTCCGTGCATACTTATGTATGGGTATTAACCCAGGGCACCTATTGATGTCGGTCTCTTAAGGACATCGAGCTTGATGCATCGAGGGATTTCTTGTGAGATATGCAGGAAATTCTGACCGAAGCTCGGGATTCTATCAGGAGTGCTCATGATAGGGCATGGTTTTATGCTGAGATAGGGGACGCTCATCTCGGTCTTTTGAACCAGGAGCGTTAGTTTATTTTAATGTTCCTAAAGATTTTCAGACTTTGTCAATGGAAAAATGCTCGAATTTATCTCCTAGATATTGTGGTCCATTTCGAGTTATATATCGGATTGGCACGGTTGCGTATGAACTAAAACTACCTCCAATTGTTAGAGTTCATCCAGTCTTTCATATCGATAGATTGAAAGGGAAACTGGGAAGTGAGGATGACACAGTTACTCCTCAAGAACTCGTTGAAGTCGATGAATTATTCTATGTTCCACATGAACCTGATAAGGTACTTGAATTCAGGGAAAGGAAACTTTGTAGTTGACTAATCCCTGAGGTTAAAATAAGGTGGAAAGATAGGCAAATTGAGAATTCGACTTGGGAGTCGGTTGAGATTGTTCAGCGCAGTTCTCCTTCTTTTCATTGCAAGAGTGCAATGTTTTGAGAGAGGGGAAGTATGTTATATGTACATTATGTATGCTATGTTATATACACATTATGTGTGCATATACTAGGAGGCTAACCCACATTAGGCTTGTGAGCATGGGAGCATGGGAACAAGCTCTAGTGGAGCATGGGTTAGGACTAACCTTAAGGTTTAAGGTTAGGGTCAGGCATCCAAGGGTCACACATGAGAAATGGAAAGTCAATAGTCACTTGAGGGCCCTCCTATATAATAGGGGCATGGGGCACACTCAAGGGAGCTTGGGGGCTTGGAGGCTAGGAAGCTTAAGGCTTATGCTATGGTCTCTTGTGTAGAGATCCATATCTACTCATCTACCATTTCACACTTTAGCTACATGCTATTGGATGGTGTTATACCTCTTGATGGTATGGGACATCAAGGTAGAGGTATGATGTATTTCATTTATTATTCATGTGTGCATCCCTTGGGCTTGGGAGTGGTTGGGTGGTTGAGTTTTTGCCTTATTCATGCATGTTTATGCATAACAATTATCTAGAGAGATCTTAGGGTTTTAACATGTACTATGGGATGCATCCACAACAGCACTGCATGTAGAGGAAGTCTCAGTGGAGGATTTAACACTCGAATCTGCTAATGATGCTGATAAGGAAGACGGATGGGACTCTGATTTTGATAATGATGTGATAATCCCTGAGGAAGAGTTAGGAAAGGCACGCCTACTCTTGAGAGGAAGGGAGGTTCAAATAGAGATCCCTCGAAGCCGACCTAAACGTAAATGCTGTAAGAGCCATAAGAGAATCCGTAAACAAGATGAGAGGGAACGACGTGAGAGACTACAAAAAGAAAAGGAGGAGTTTAAGAATGAACACTCTCGAGATGACCAGCACCTTCTCAGGAAAGAATGGATATCTATACTATGTCTAAGCACAAGATAGTATCAAAGACCAAGTAAAACGATCAGATGGATTCCAACCAGGAGAAAAGCTAAAAACTAGCAAAAATCGCAAAAAAAACGAAGAAACAAAAACCAAAACTCAAGTCTAAAACCGATTCAAAAGAGAATGTCGGAAGTGCAAAGATAACGGGTTGAACAAAAATATCTGATGCAAGATTGCAAAGGAGAGCTCAAAACCGCATGGTCTTCAATGAGTGATGACTCAAGTGGACAAGAACAAGGTCTCAATGTTCCCCCCAACTTCACACAGTACACTCTTCAAGATCGGAAGATTGTTCTTCAACAACCCATGCGACAAAAGCCAAGCATGCCAGGGGTTTCATATGATGGTCTAGAAGATGCAAAAAAATTTGATATCGCTAAGCCAGGAGAAGAGCCTCGCTATGTGTGGATTGCCACAGACTTGTCTTTAGATGAGGAGAAGTTATTAATTCAAACAATAAAGGAGTATCGCGATGTTTTTGCTTGGAGTTATAAAGACCTCAAAGGAGTTGATCCAAGCATATGTCAGCATACAATCCCATTGCGAGAGGATGCAAAGCCTTCCAAGCAACGTCCTTATACTTACAATGAGAATTTTACACGAAAGATAAAAGAAGAAATAGACAAGCTCTTAGAGGCAGAATTTATCTATGAGATTGAACACACTGAATGGGTCTCCCCTATTGTAGTGGTGCCAAAGAAAAATGGAAAACTTTGAGTATGTGTAAACCTCAAGAAGGTAAATGCAGCTACTACTGTACGTGATCATTACCCACTTCCAATCACGGATCATGTTCTGGAACGAGTTGCAGGGAAAAAGGCATATAGTTTCTTGGATGGATTCTTCGGTTACAATCAAGTGTCAATTGATCCAAAGGATCAACACAAGACAGCCTTTGCTACTGAAGATGGCATATTTGCCTATCATGTTATGCCATTTGGTCTAACAAATGCACCAGCAACCTTTCAGCGGCGGTTAATGAGTCATGTATTCAAGGAGTATCTTAGGCAATTTCTTGAGATCTTCATGGATGATTTATGTGTTCACTCACAAGAGCGTGATGATCATATAGAACACCTCAGACTTGTGTTTTAAAAGTGTCAAGTTTATCGTATATGCTTGAATCCTGACAAGTGCAAATTCATGGTAAGACAAGGAAAAATTTTGGGCCATATTGTTTCTCGCAATGGGATTTCAACAGATATGGATTAAATTGATGTCATTGTCTCATTACCTCGGCCTATCAACCCTAAAGGGGTACAAATATTCATGGAACATTGTGGCTATTATCGTCGATTCATCTACATGTACGCTGTCCTAGCCAGACCATTATATACTCTTCTTGTAAAGTTTAATTGGACTGATGAGTGTGAGGAATCCTTTGAAAAGTTGAAGCAAGCGTTAGTGACTGCACCCATCTTACGGGCACCACATTGGGACCAAATCTTTCATGTCCATATTGATGCTTCAAACTTTGCAATTGGATGTATTTTGGCTCAATCGGGAGAACATAATAAGGATTTCCCAATCTCATATGCTAGTCGACAGTTGAACAATGCTGAGAAGAATTATACCACAACAGAAAGAGAAGGTTTGTCCATGATATATGCTTGGAAAAAGTTTCGCCATTACCTTTTGGCAAACAAATTCATATTTTTTGTGGACCATCAAGCATTGCTATATTTGGTGAATAAGCCTTGTGCAACTGGAAGGATTGTGAGGTGGTTTGTCATCCTTCTTGAGTTTGATTTTGAAGTGGCAGTCCGAAAAGGAACAACTTATCTTAGGACAGATCATTTGTCTCGAATCACCTCTGGCGAAGCTCCTGTGGGTGTGGATGATGATATGTTAGATTCAACACTTTTCCTTGTAGAGACAGCTCCTAAATGGTCTGAATCCATCTTAGAAATTTTGACAAGTGGGCAGATACAACTAGTGGGTCCTAATGTGGACCTATGGCGACCATTCAAGTTAATCTCAGGGAGATTATATCGTCAGGGTAATGATGGAGTGTTGCGGATTATACCTAACCCTGACCAATATGAGGAGATCTTGGAATGGGCACATGCATGTATCGGTGGAATCCATGCATCAGCTACTACTTGTGTGCGATGTATATCGCAGGATGGGCAATGGTGGCCTACCATGCATGCGGATGCTGAAAAATTTATTCGTAACTGTGCTTCATTTCAAATTCAACAACCAATTCATAATGTCACATTATTCCAAATTTCAACTACACCAAGTTGGAGTAAGTATATTGTGGACTATCTTCAGCATGGTCATACTGATCAAAAAATTCCTAAATATCGAAAGCATGCTATTGAAGTTGAAGCGGAAAACTATATGCTAATAGAGGGCCAACTCTACAAGAGGGGCAAGGATGGCAACTTACGCACGTGTGTATGTGAAGCTGACTACTTGAAAATCTTGACTCATGCACATGCAGATGTTGGGGGTGGACACTTTTCGGGCAATACCACAGCTAAGTTGATTAGGTGGTCTGGGCTTTGGTGGCCAACCTTACAAATGGATGCCGAAGAATATATAAAACGTTGTGACGATTGTCAAAGGACCAAACCTCCCATCACAAAGGACAATATGCCATTGCGGCCTATGTTAAGCACACGTGCTTTTGCAAAATGGGGTATTGATTTTGTTGGTCCCATTAAACCTCCAGCTCATCACATGCATGCCGAATATATTATAGTCGCACAACTGACTATTTGACCAAATGGGTAGAGGCAAAGGCTATAGTTAAAAATGATGCCAGAACCACAACCAAGTTCTTGTATGAGTACGTGTTTACACGCTATGGCTTACCTATTGAAATCGTTAGTGATCAAGGTGTGCACTTTGTGAATGAGGTCATAGAGTTTTTGCTTCAAGAATTTATGGTAATTCACAAGCGTTCTGCATCCTATCATCCCTAGACCAATGGACAAGCTGAGAGTACTAACAAGATTCTCTGCACAGCACTCACAAAGATTGTTAAGGGACATAGGACTGATTGGGAGCAAAAGTTGCACTCAGTTCTTTGGGCATATAGGACAGCCTATAAAACATCTGTGGGCACAACCCCATTTGAGCTTGCTTTTGGGCTAGATGCAATTCTTCCCATTGAATTTCTTGTACCTACTCTACAAGTTGCTAAACAATTGGACTGGACTGGTCATGAGCTTTCACAATGCATTGATGAGTTGGAAAAGCTTGATGAGACCCGCTTATTGGCGGTAATGGGGATGTATGTCGAGAAGAGGAGACAAAAGCAATGGTATGATAGAAATGTAACAATTGGCCGATTCAAAAAAGGGGACCTTGTGCTCTTGTACACACTTAAGAAGCATAAGAGAAAGCTCAAGAAACGTGGCCTAGGACCGTTTGTGATTAATAAGCTTACTCCAAGTGGTGCAGTGCATTTAGAGACACTAGAAGGTGAGCAAATGCCTAACTTCATTAATGGAAATCGTCTCAAGAAATACAATGAACCATTAACTGAAGCCATGCTTCAACAAATGCATGCTGCACACACACGGAAAGAAGCACATGACCTACTTAAACGTCAGGCTCAAGAAGAGGCTAAAGCTAGAGTTGCAAAAGCCAAGGAGCGTCGCAAGGCTTCTATGTTGGCCTGGCTACTGATGAACAATATGTCGATCCTTTCAATATTCAAGTGTGTCTTCATCTTCATGAGACTACCTACTTTGTCTCTGCCTTAATTGACTCTGGTGCAGATTATAATGTTCTCTCGTTTGACACATGGATAGCCTTGGGACAACCAACACTTGTGCACATTCCTATTGACTTATGAAGCTTCTCAGGTGAAGAAAACCCTATAGAGGGAAAATGTGTCATTATGATGTCCATTCAGGATCACCAGATGTCAGTTCCCTTTTATGTGGCAAGTAAGTCCAAGGCAGTGGTAGAGGCTGTTCTCGGTCGATCATGGTTAAGTGCTACTAATTGTTCAATTAGATTGGAAGAATAGACAATACAAATTGCAAATTGATTCTCATTGCATCCTGGGATCTGCTACTCCACGAGCTTTATCATGTCAAAAGGGTGGTGTTTCTACCTTACACAACCCACTTTCAAAATCTGCTCTTGAAGCTCCAACACAAATGATGTGGATAATCGATGAGTCCTCAAGTGAGGGCCATGGCTGGCATGTTCCAACTACTTTAGTCACTGCTCAAAGAAGGCCAGGTAAGAAGGAATTATCAATTTGGCTACCCAAAGATGCGTACAAACTTGTACCATCTAGCCTAGTTGCTAAGCCTCCTAAAAAGCACATCTTTTCCAAGCCTAAACCTCAGATTGTTACTCATTGGGTCCCAAAGCATGTTCTTAAAGCACAAGGCTATTATGAGGGTGCAACAGCACTTTGGCTTCCCAAATGCCATGGTTTGCTAGAGTTAAAAGAGTGTATCAATAAGATTCCAAAAGCCACACTTGGTTTTCCATATCAGTGGTGGGTGCAAAGGAAATCAACACAACGTCTTCAAGATAGGATAGGTGGTTGTGATAGCACCTACAAATCTCCTTGTGTTGACCTTCCCAAAACATGTATTGAATCACCAGTTGTCCCAATTTCTCCTTGTTACACAATTCCACCATAAACTTTTGTACCTAAGACAAATCCAACTTTACATGAGTCTCCTTTGAGCATAGATTCTAGCACTTCAATGCCTAAATCCTCTTATCTTGCTCAAATTCCTTGACAATTGCTAACCTTCCCACCTCTTAAGAAGGACATACCCAAAACCAAAGGTAAGGCATTAACACTACAATTGAAGCTCTTTGGTAGATCAGTGTTTGAATAGTCTCACATTTACTAATGTGGTTCCTTATGCCTTTAGAGGATTGTGTTCTTTTTGAGATGATCTTATCTACAATGTTTTTGATTGGGATTGTAATGATGGATATGAGTGTATAAAGTTTGAAGTTTCTAAATTTCATTGTTCTACGACCAGATACCTCCTGATGGATACTTGGCGAGATACATGTCCACCATGCATTGACCCTGATAGTACTCAACCTGAACATCACGGAGGTTATAGTGCTCCTCATTTTCAAACTCATTCTAGGTACTTTTATGCTCCCTTAGGTGAAAATTGCTGTGGGCATCACTTTGTCACTTTATTCTATCAACAGCATCACCCATTTCCACATTGTCAAGAGTGTGCACGACTCATATTAGGAGAAGCTTCACACATTTGTTGGCTATGCCGCTCTTACTTTCGACGATATGGCACGGGCTTAATGAAACAAATTGTGGAAATTACACCCCAACGCCATAACCTTCTGAATGTGAGAGTACCAGACCGAGGACCAAATCAACGTAGATTACCTAAGGAGGTTCAAGCACAACAATGGAGGGATACATGCATAAATGACTTGCAACCACCTATCTTGCAAGCCCTCCTTCCCCAAGTCTCAATATGTCAATTTTGGATCACTATGAGTACCTATATTGAGCAGTTCCAAAATCGAAATTGTCTGCTTAACCTTCCCATAGAACCAATGCTATATTTTAGCGAGGAAGCACTCCTTCCTCTACCACCTTCTCCAGAGGCCGGTTTTTGTACAGAGTTGTCCCTGCATCTTGAAGTGATTGATACCATCTTTCCAACAGAAGTGGACACGGATCCACCCACCAGTGCAAGGGTAAGCTCATCAACTCCACAATAAGATCAACAAGCCAGGGCACTTTTCTCCCACTGGGTTTTTCCCCTCGGCTATATTCGGTGATTGGCATCAATAACAAATTTTATTTCTTTCTTTTTTTTTCTTATTTGTTAATAAACATTTTGCAGAGATCTCAGCTAAACAAGAGCATACAAACACGCCCCAATAGTCCACCTACCGTGCACACAAATTAGGAAGGGGGGAGACAAGCAATGCCTACAAAGAGCAAAGAGAAGCAATTTGCACAACATCAGCAATGCATGAATGCAAATGCACAACATCAACGAGCATTACAACAAGTGTATTCAAATCATAATCTTTTGTTCTTTATGTGCTTTTAACTTTTGGATATATTGTTTGCATGTTCACATACAGTTGGCTAGTTTAAGTTTTAAATTAGTTGTTAAAAGGTGGTGAGTGATTTCTAGATTCTTAGAGGACTTAGTAGAAGGTATTTTTATTTGAAGACGGTGTAGGATATATACCAACGGAGTATGCCAAGTTCTTATGCTCTCAAAGTATATTAGTTATCCCTAGTGGTAGCTACCTCTTCGGTATGGGCTAGGTGCTAGGATTAATAAAAAATTTACGAAAATCATGCCCTAAAAAATATATACAAGTGAATCGAGACATGACGTGTCTATAGCCATGTGGAATGCTTGGTAGGACCTGGGGTTGTCTTAGCACCTTGGGGCCGATGCCTTGGTTTCCATGGGGTGAACACTGACGTCTAAAAGGTTAAGAAAGACCTTCAAGGACTCTATCGCCTTGATGGATGCAGGTAGGACTCTGGGGTATATTATGGGCCCTCGAAACCGATGCCCTCATCTTCATGGGATACTCCTTATGTCAAAAAGAAAGAAAAGGGTCTGTTGCCCTTGAGATACTTAGCGGCCTTTAGATTCTCTTGGCGGAGGTCTCTTGGGTCTCATTGGGATGGAACCTTCCTCTTTATCATCTTTTACACACACACCAAAAAAAAAAGAGAGAAAAGAAGAACGGTCCAATCACCATTGCTCATATTTAGGAGTAGGTTTGCCACTTAGGAATAACTTAAATACTTGTAGGACATTGAGACTGCGGTCATAACCTGCGGTGTACAAGCACACTTGCCTTTGCATAGCACTATCTACCACCTAGTCTCACTTTGACTAGTCTTTACTCACCTCTTTTAGCACTCTTTAAAACTCTAATCAGCCTTTCACTTGTATGCTCACGTGTGAGATTGTCATTGCTGGTTTTTTTCTTTCAATAAAAGGCTTTACTTGTATCCATTGTTTTTTGTAGCTTTTCTTCTACCGCGCTCGAGGACGTGCGCAAAATAGGAAGGGGGAGTGTTACGTGACAAGTGGTGATCAATGCAAGGATGCAACACAAAGATGCAAGCAGAAAAACAAGTGACATTCTTATTTAGGGCTCTTGTAAAGAGTTCCAAGTTGTAGTTGAGTGTGGGAGTGGGCTTAAGAATAATCCCACATGGGAAGTTTTGGGAGTTTTAGGAGTTTTAGTATAAAAAGTGGCTCATTTGAGAGCTTAGAGACACTTTGGGCTAAGTTCATGCAAGAGCTCCTTTGAGAGAGCTACTCTCCCTCTTCTCCATAGAGGTGAAGACTCTTCTCTCACCCCATCTACATCTTTGTATGAGATAAATCTCTTCATTGAATCAATAGCAATGTCATGAGTTTTTCTCATCCTCTTCTCTAATCATTTTACTCTTATGCATGCTTTTAGTATTTCGTTTTTGTGTATGTGGACTGATTTGAAGCTTTCATGGAAGCTTGATGCTTGAATGTGTGCATGCTTGTAGGAAGATAGGAGTGGAGTGAGGTCTTTCTCTTTGCTTGTGTGCATAGTGATTGTGTTCCTCTTGCTTGTATTTGTGAATGAATGGGTGTGTAAGAATGAGGACAAGTTGAGCTTGTGTGTATGCCTAGTCTAGTGTCATGTGATGGTAGCCATAAGCATTCTCTCTATTTGTGGATAAGCTTTTGTGCACCGGTACGGGTTGAATCCCTAGCTCCGAAAGGGATGCAAATCCCATTGGATTGAGCTACACACGGATCATACTACTCATGCTACAAGTGAGAGAGTTTTCCGTCTCTCCAGGGCCCACCCCTAAATGCTTGTAAAGTTTGTCATGATCGGAGCATGTTTGGGTTAGTATCTTAGCGCCCAGTGCGGATTTTTCAAGTCTCTTGGTGCTTAAGAGGCCATGGAAAATCCGGGTCTTCCCCATACCATCATACCCAAACATGCTCTGATGGGGACCAAACTTTGCAAGATGTGGGGTGGGTCCACCCCCATATTCTTGCAAAGTTTGGTCCCCACCATCGGAGCATGTTTAGGTTAGTAATTAGCGCCGATAGGAGTTTTCAAGTCTCTTGGTGCTTAAGAGGCTATGAAAAATCCGGGTCTTCCCCATACCATCATACCCAAACATGCTCTGATGGGGACCAAACTTTGCAAGCATGTGGGGGGATCCACCCCCACATTCTTGCAAAGTTTGGTCACAATTAGAGCATGTTTGGGTTAGTAATTGGCAAATAATATGATAGCCAACATGTTAAAAAATCAAAAAACCATGAACATCAACTAAAATGCAATGATTCTCAATAATCAGAAAACTCAAAACATCAACTAAGTACATCAAAATGTGAGCTAACACAGCCACTCTAGGTTTAGCTAACTCAAAAGATCAAGGCATAATGAAAATGAGCTACCCCGGCTATTCTGAGGTTAGTCACTCCCAATAAATCTAAGTACAATGTAAGTGAGCTAACCCAGCTAGTCTGAGTTTAGTCACTATCAAGATAGAAATCCAGTTAGCAGCACCCTCTCTAGCTCTCAACTTCTCTAGAATGCTCTCATGGTCATTCCGACTCGAAGCTAAAAACGAGGGCGAGAAATGTGTTTTCGGCTCTGTATACTCGATCAAGAGTGAGCCTGGTAGCAACCACTAGATGAGAGAACTGAAATGCCTCTAACTCCCACTTCCACTGCTGGAACTCAAGACTCCCCCAATGAAGTTGAAATCCGCTTTGGTAGAACCGGCTTGCCACAATCATGCTATGGGTGTCAAAAGAAAACCCATGATCATCCACTGTATCCTAGTCAAGGATGCACTTTGGCCTAGTGCAACTCATCAGATAGTAGTCTACTCCCTCGCTATTGCCCTCACCGGTAATAACAACAAATACATCACCCTCCTTAGCAAATCTATCAGGTCATCATAGCTGGCCACCATGAACGCAGGACTCATCGGACAACACTGGATGTGAAGGATGCTCGAGGGAGAGGAATGTCTATATCCAAGCATGTACCCATCCTCTCGAGGCACAATGTGACCAATCGCCATCCGTACATGCTCCACAGAAGCATGCAAACCATCATGTGTAAATCCTGGGGGCTGCCATGCACATGCTCCTGATGGAATGTAAGCCCAAGGTGCCAGGTTTTGTGTCAATCATGGGAGGCTCTGTTGCACTCCCACACAAATGTTGGGAGCACCACTCGACTACGTGGCCCGCTTCTCTGAACCGCTTAGCATCCTGCCGCCGCCCCGCAGGCTGATGACGCCTCAGGGCACGTTTCACACATGCGCTCGCACCATCATGCTCTCCCTTCCCATGACCAGTCTCAAAGAATGACCAAATCAATGAGATACTAGACTGCACATGCCACCTATAAATCCATAAAACAAAGTCTTAGTTATAGTTTTCTTTAAGATGTTCTAGTGAATTTAGTTTAATTTTACAAATATAAGAGAACCATAAGTACTACCTGTAGAGCTAATAGAATTATCATGAGACGAATTGAACTGTGCACCACAACCATCCGACCAAACCCATCATTGGCCACATGTGATCCCACAATCTCATAAAAAATCGTCATGGAGACGAAAACAGTGTTGCACAAAATGTGCATCATGTGAACGATCATCACTAATATAGAAATGATACTCTCGAATAATGACACGGGCCTCGAGGGTACTCACTATCCCATCCACATGGGCCTTTGCATGTCGATAGCTAATGTGGACCATAATAGCAACCTAGTGAGGTAAGCAAGAGAGACGATTAGGACATAAAAAATCAAATATGTAATATAGCTTAAACACAAAACAAATATTATGAAATATAACCATTACCCTCTTGAACTCGGTGGACGGGGGGAAGTCTAGTCCTATCACGTTTTTGACTCCGACTTTGAGAACCCATTCTCAAGGAAGCTAAGATAGTAAAAATTATGAAGGCTCAATGATGGGATAGTACTAGAGATGTGTGATTATATAGGAAAAATAGGTTATTCACTTCAAATCTCATTAGATCCTATCTAAGATTTATTGGATAAGTAAGATAAACATAAAGATAATTAAAGATAAACTATTATCCATGTAAAAATTAATATTATTAATAATATTTATTAACAAGTCTAAATATTTATCATTACTAGATATATAAATTTATCTTTTATTTTATAATTATATAACTGTATTTTCTTTTATAATGTATTTTTTTTCAAATTTTATTCAAAGGTTTATCCTACACATAAATATTTTCAAGAAACTTGAAATTTAAAAAATTATTATTATTTAATTAAATAACATGAACTCTAAAAATAATATTATTTATCTAATTTCAAAATATAATCCTTTAAAGTTAGTGATTTTAAATTCTTTTATATTAATAAGTTATATATATTTTATTATTTTATATTTTATATTTTATTTCTCTAAATTACTAAATTAACTTTTTCAAAAATATGTTTTTGAAAAAAAAAGGGAGGTGGGAAGGAGATGCCACGTGTCACATGCATACATGACACGTCATTTTCTTGACATGTGGCACTATTATGGCTGATTTAGCAATTTCATAATGTGGCATGCCATGTCACCAACAAGTGCGAGGTGGCATGCAAAGGTGGCAAGAAGATGTGGTATTAATGATGACTAGGATGATGAGGTGGGGAGTCAACTAGGTTGATCATGTTGACATGGAGGGTGGAGGTGGGTAAGATGAGGTGGCAAGCTACTTATGTGGATCCTCTCGAAGCTGATGTGGACATAAAGTGGCATGCATATATAAGATTTGTGCCTACCCAAGCCTCACACATGGAATGATATCTAGGCTTTGAAGTTTACCAAGCCTAGATTTCCAAACCTAACTAGGATTGGTTTTAGACTTGAAAAGGAGAGAGTGATACAATATGGGAATTTTCACTTAGGAGGATTGAAAATGGACCTTCTCATACTCAAATTAAGCCTTTTTTTTAAATAAATTCATAGCAACAAGTATATTGATCCCTAGAGTTTTTAGATTGAAAATTTTAATATTTGATTTTCTAGAATTAAATTACAATTGATTTAATGGGCCTCTAACAGTCATAACAAATTTTCCAAAGTAAATCTACAAAAATCCAACCGTTAGATTTGTAATTTTACCTTATACCCACATTCTACTAATCTTCCCCAATCTAATCATCACTAGATCCATACAAATTGATCATTTTAAATGGTAGATGCAATGGGAGTTGGGCACTCAACGACTTGATGCGGCCCTCCGTAGCCGAAGCATTGTAGCGGTCCTCTTCTTAGATTCGAGTTCATGTCCTTGCCCTTCCATTGTACTGTGGTTTGAAACACAGGTACTGGCATGTTATTCTGTAGGACATAATATTCTGGCGTAACCTCAGCCATTTCCTCGTAGTACTCCCCGCTAAGTTCTACTTTCCTACACCATATCAATATCTTCTGATGGCTCTTCGATCAATACTTGATTGATCTTAGCCTGTGGTGGTTGTGGTGGTTGTGGTGGTAGAACTGGTGGTGGCAAAGGTGAAGTGTCTTGTACCCGGAACATGTAAATCCCCAATGGGGCTCTAAGTGCTGGTAGCTATGCAACATTTTGAAATCTTGGATATCCACACATTGAAGTGTCATGATTTCCTAATTTTACATAGTGAGCACAATAGAGTAATGGCCTTGCTCTTAACTGTGGACACTTGGTGGTAGTGTGATTTAGTCAGCACATAGAGCACATAGAGCACAACACCAATTCCCTGCGGCGGGGGTAAAGATGCTTATGCCCATGCTGAGATGTTTCTCTTCCCTCTTTGACTTTCAATTTCTCTAATATGGCATTACTGAGCTCATCCACTGTCGCGTTTCCGACTTGCTTGCTTCGAGTTCCAATTTCTTGGTGGCTTGAGACATGCGAAGTCGTAGTTGATGTTTTGACATCTTTCGATTGCGGTAATTCTAACATATTATCTTCATATTCGATTGCCAGTTTACAACATGCATCAAGCATAGCAGGTCGGGCTAGTACCAAGTAATCGTGCATTTTGTGGTCTTTAACCCCTCTCCATAAGTAAGGCAATAACTAATCATCAGTTAACCTCTCCCAAACTTTGCACCTTGAATTTAAGTGCATAAGATGAGACACAGTCTTTCATCGACTCATCTTCCTTTTGTTTGATATTATGTAATGTCCTCAATTGGAGGATCATGTTTGTTAATCCAAAATGGGATTAACATTGGCCTTCCAGCCTCTATAGACTGGGCAATCCCTATAGGACCATACACCTCATTGTTCTTGGTGGCAGCCATGAGGACTCAAGCCGGGGCCTGTCGCCCTCTCAGGCTCCATCGCTTGATCCTCCCACTCTTGAGAGGGATGTCTACACACTAGGGAAGGCTTATTCCCGTAGAACTAGGCAGCATCATATTACTCGCCTAAACCGGCGAACCTCATCTTCCCAATGGTAGGAGGGATACCTTGGGCCCTGACTTCGGGCCTTGCTAACATCGTCGCCCAGCTACACAAGCACGAAAATGGGGTTAGCCTCGAGGCAGGGAGAAGATGTATCTATACTTTTTAACTTAATCAAGATAACAATCGCTTAAACTAAACCATAGAATATGATAAACAATATCACCTTCTTCAGAAAACAACAATATCACAAGGATTTTGGTAATTTTCAAAGCAAGGATAGTGATATCTTTTTTCTTAATTAATTTAATGCTAATATTAAAAATTCAATCAAAAACCTCTTTTTAAATGATTACCAAGCTAACATGGCCATTAATTCCTTGTGGGACTCCCAAGGGGAGAGATGGGGTCGCATCCGGAGCATTCCCTTTAGGGTCCTTGTTATGCACGCTTCCCAAGTGATATTTTGGCGTCTTCATGGAGGAGCCATTCTCTTCACCTCCTCATGATCCCACGTCGCCCCGCGAATGCAACACTTCAGTTGGAGCTCGTTCCTCACTTGAGCATAAAACTCATAGGTGGAAACCACCTCTAAGAGGCAAAGTGCCCAGTAAAGTCATCGTCGCCGCTGCAAATGGGGGGGAAAGGTGTCCTTAAACTAGAATTTGGGGCAACAAAGGCTACACCTACAAGGAGAGAGGGAGAGTTCTCCCTAAAGTCTATTCACACACGGGGGAGGAGGGGTGGAGAGCAACTAAGGACACCCTATACTCAACACAAAGGTGAGATGGTGAAAAATTTCTACAGAGCTCACTTGAGGATGGGCAAACAAGGCTTGCTAGGAGAGTGGCTGCAAAGGGTTGTCGGGTACAGTCTCGCACAGAGTGTCAGGCAGAATGTCGGGTACGGGAAGCACAGGGTGTCGAGAACGTTGACCATGGAGGTGTTGGGGTGTATATATAGGAGATGGTATGGGTGCAGGGAAAGGGAGAGCAAAGCGGGGGTACAAAGGATGGTGTACAATGAAAGTACGTCGGCCTGTGGCTACATGAGCCTGGGGAAAGGGGTGGTGCCTGCACAAGAGCAAAGCTAAGGTACGCATATACCTTCCGGGTCGGTGGCAACATGGGCATCCATGTGTCAGCCATTGTGGACCATATGCTGAGGTGGTCAACCTTTGGTCCTAGCCTTTGGTCCTTGCGCGGTTATTGTACAGGTGCCCGAGTATGTGAACGCCATTTTTTGGGGTGGGGATCCCTAATTTGGGGCACCGGTCTCAATACGCATGTCAGTGGGTGCAAAGAAAAAATCGACAAAAATGTCCAGGGTGTTTCCCTAGTTGTGGGGGTGCAGACCATTCGTCAATCGGACACCCGAACGTGCATTTATTAAGGTTTAAAGTTTACTGTATTTTAACTCAAAATAACTAAAAATTTGTGTATAGGCTTAATCTGGTGTCTGTTTGAGTGCTATACAATCCTATATTAGGGTAAAATTGCACGCAGATTTCAAATTTGGACGAGTCATATTTTTAAGATTCCAAGTGGAAATAGCTTGATTATTAAAATTGACGATTTTTACATCATAAAAAGACCATAAATTCATCTATCAAATGAGCATATATTATTATTGAAGATGGGCATGTTACAATACCTTCAACCTTAAACTTAGGCAGCCCTGTCACAATTTCTTTAGTTTGCATAGACTTCATTCTTTGCACATTTACGTGCCCAATTCTCTTGTGCCAAATTTATGTATCTGCAACAACTCTTGAACCATTTGCAATCATCTGGCCACCACCAATAGAAACCAGATTCTTTATAGTGTTCAAAACATGAAGTACATTTACAAGGTACTTCACCTTACCATCTTGTATAGACAATGGCACATCTCCAACATGTGCAATTGGATGAGTAATATCATCCCTTGTTTTAACAAATCCTGGCTTTTCAGGATTTTTCATATCTTTGAACCACTCGCGCCACCATGACTGGTCATGTGGTTCGAAACACCTGAATCCACATACCATACATCATATTTGCATGCGGGATACATCATTTTCTGATACAACATTAAGCACATGTCACATAACAAACAACCTTTCATTGTCCTCACTACTTTGGCTAGAGGACACATAATTATTTTTCTACACTTTTTCACTTCTCATGTCATTTTGCTTCTTATAGCAATCTGTCTACACATGTCTAGGCTTACCCCATAATAAAAACAACCTCGTGTATCATTATGGTGCCTTTTCCAATTAACACGACCTCTTTCACTCCACTGCCTTTAAACTGGCCTCTTCCACCTATGTGTTGTTTTTGTGAATCCTGGCACTGTTTGCTGACCATAATTCTGATCACCTAGGACTGTTATTACTACTGACCATAATTATGATCTTCCACCTGTGTTGTTGTGAATCCTAGGACTATGGCTGCCTGCTGTGCTGTTGTTGCTGACCATAATTCTGATCACCTATTTGGCCATGGCCTCGGTCTCTACCTCGTCCTCTACCTGCACTTGTGTAGAAAGCCTGTTGCTCTGAACTGTCTTTGTTTTGGGTGAAGACTGGTCTTCACCCAAACTCTTTTCTTCATGATCAGTATTGACACCAAATATGTAAAGTTGGGAATGTTCTCTTGAGTCTGAATAGACATCTTGAATGCCTTGTATTGTGGGTCGAGACCACATAGACATACTTCCACCTTATCATCATCAACAAACGAAAACACTAATAGATGCAAGGGATTCCGCAATGCCCTTAATCTCCAAGGCATAATCATTCACAGACATATTTTTCTTCTCCACAGTATGAAGCTCATTCTTCAACTGAATCTTTCATGCCTTGGTGTTAGTTTCATACAGCTTCACCAAGGTGTCCCATGCCTCCTTAGGTAAGCTGGCATCATGTATATGCCTAATAATAGTGTCTTGTATGCTAATAGAAAGCCAATACATGACTTTCCTTGCTCCTTAATTCCAATCCTTGTATTATTTTACATCTGTGCAGTTGAACTAATCTATGATATCTCTAGTGCCTCCTCATGTTCACCTTCATAGCCTTTTTCCATCAAGAAATTTGTTAATCTAAACCTCCAAGCATAGAAGTTGTTCTTGTCAAGATTTTTTACAACAATATGGTTAATTCCATCATTTGACATCTTGTCTACAACACAAACTCACCAAAAACAACACTCTTGTTTGACCTGCACAAATTGTTGTATTCTCTATAACGGTACTATACTGCACCCAAATTGTAACAACGAGTGACCTCAATTTGCATATATACACCCACTGGCAACTTTAAGACCTCTTTGCATTACACACTGTGTCTACATAACCAATTTCCCTTCCTGCAGTTCCAAAAACAAAAATTTACAGAGAATCAAAATTTACCCATCGTAGTGTACGCGAACGCCTCTGCGAATTGAAAAACGGATGTCAAGACGCGTCCAAAACGCATTTTCGGCCCCAAAAACTTTATCCAAAGTACTTTATAGTTGCCTTGCAGCTCCGCTCTTGCAAAGAAAGCTCCTCAATCGGAGTTCGTTTGCCGGTGCCTCCCCTGAAGAGCTCCCGACAAGGGTGTAGTAGCCAACACAAAGGGGGAAGAGTAGATGAAGCTCTTACCCTCATACCGCTTCCTGTGCTTCTCTTTCTTGCTTCTCATCTTCTTAGCATGAACCAGGCTCTGACACCATGAAAAGATGTAGGGGAGAAGGGATCTTGAGCTCTTGCAAGCACACACACACTCACACAAACCCTAGAAGAGAACACACAAGATAAGAGGCTGAAAATTGTTCTTCTTAAAAAAGAAAAGAGGTCTACAAAGGAGACAAAATGACTAACACACATACTAGAGTATATACAAGTGGTACATAACGTGAACATGCTAAAGTGGAGTGGGTAGATGTGCACTAGTAGGTGTAGTCTAGCTGTAAAATCTCTAGCAAAGATATGTCGGTGCCAGCTACCAAACCCGCCAATGATATAAATGTCGAACGGTCATGTAGGAGCCTTGTGAGTGTCAGCTCATGTTGAGCTTGACATCTCAACATCTCATAGGTGTCAAAATTATAATCATCAAATTGTATCCATTGGTACATCTCAGAATGTACTAATAAATTACCCTCTTTTCAACTCTTCCAAATGGTGTCCTCTTGGTCTACAGACTTTCCATGCTTATCTAAATTTCTTGACATGTATATCTGAGTCATCAAATTTCTTACCTTTAAATGTTGAAAAGTGCTTATTGTTCATATTGTTTTTAAGGTTTGCAAGACCAAAACCAATACACATTATCTCTAATTTCATGCTAATTGAAATATCAAGCATATAGCTACACCTAATCTCTAAGCTAAGAGCCTCAAGGCTCTGATACCAAGATGAAATTCTAAAACTTATGGTGGATCAAAACATACAACTAATTCTATGATTAGTAGACCTACTAAGTAAATATTAATCCCCAAGGAATTAAGAAAAATAATAAGCTCAATAAGCCCAAAATAATCTTCATTAATCTCACACAAATGAGTGTTGGGAGTTCATTATTTTATAGCTCCATGTAGAAGCATCTAGATCCATAATTAACTCCACTAATCACTCCTTGATTCTCTTCACCTTTTCCTAGAATATCTCCCGATCCCCATGATTCTCTCAATTAGCCCATGTGGCTCACCTTTACACATAATTTCTTAACTCCAATCACTCCTTGATTCTCTTCACCAGTTCCTAGAATATCTCGCCATCCCATGGTTCTCTCAAATAGCCCATGTGGCTCACCTTTACACATCATTTCTTATGTCATATGGGATTTACCCTTTCCACATTTTACATTCACACTTATAATCACCAATTCTCTTTAACCTTTGACCATCTAACCTTTGATTCAATTTTTCTCTAAGGTGCACACTCCCCCTCACTTTCATAATGTACCCTTCACCACTTGTATTTCTAACAATTATCTTTGAGAAGATCTGGTTTGAGTGCAAGGTCGCTCATTGTTTTCCACAAGGGAGGTGACTTCAAAGCTCTCATTTAGACCACTTTCAATGTTCATGACATATTTTCCCTTAACAAACAACTGATCATGTATTATGCTTTTGTGTTCTCTTTAATATTTTCTTCATTGAGGCCTCGAGTTCTGGTCCCTTACCCTTTTTAGGGATAATTGTGGCCTTTAAGACTTACACCTCAAGATCTTTAGATACTTACTTTTTGAGGTTGATGAAGCTTGAGCCTTCTACTTATTATTATTAGCCTTGGATGTTCCTTGGCTACTACTACTTGGCTTAGAGCCTTCTGATGGCATTAAGGGGGACTGTATGAATAATCTCCTTATGTACTTAACAAGTTAAATCTCATCAAAGTGGCTAATGCTACCACTATGGAAATTGACACTATGTTGGTATAATCCTTGAAAGCATGTTTGAATCCACACTTGTAACATGTGCCTCCATAAGGAATGTCATAGGGGTTTGGCACTAGATTTGAAGATGGAGTTGGGGTACTTAGTATGACTACTATATAAGGACACTCAGTAGCATGATGCGCAGGCCCTTGTAATGAAACATTGAAGAGGTGGCCTGCATGACATGTTATTAAAGTATCTTTCTCTTTGTTGCACCATAGCTTGTAACTTGTATTCATAGTCAATGTGGATGGAGGCTGGATATTCATATGGAACATATTTATCATACGGTCATAGCTCTCCTCTGTAGTGTCTGCTTGCAAAGTCATGGAGTACTACTATTCTAGTACTAGTCTCGTTCTATGGGAGGAATTAGTTCAAGGTGGTAATATCGGAGGTGGGTATGGCATTGGTGTGGGAGTACCTCTTGGTAAGGGGTTCTAATAAATGGCAATTGGATTGTGTGCCAGTTGGAGCATTTGGTATGGCTGATAGGGCTAGTGGTTGCCTTTGCATTGGGAGCATGAGTTGTGGCACCAAAATCCACCCTATTGGGTCTCCTTGGTACTAATAATGAGGGGTTCTAATAAATGGGAATTGGATTATGTGCCAGTTGAGGAACATTTGGTATGGCTGGTAGGGCTAGTGGTTGCCCTGGCATTGGGAGCATAAGTTGTGGCACCAAAATCCACCCTATTGGGTCTCCTTGGTACTTACAAATGAGCTATATTGTAGTTCGTAGCATTGGTAATGAGCACAATATTGTTTTTATCTAGGCCTTAGTAATAGACACTCCATACTTTGTATGGTTTTGGAGATGAATTGCACACTAAACCATATCTCTTTGTGGCAATAAGTGTGGGTGTTTGATTGTAGATTGTCTACTAGACTCACTACCTCTCCTGATAACACTCATCAAAGATCAAGTAGAGATGTGGTCACAAAGCCTCTTATTCTTAACACCAATCATGAATCGAGTGATAAGTCATCTAGCCTTTATCTGGAACTGCATCTCATACGGAGATTTGGTTCTAGAAATGTAGTCCCTCATGGTCTCACCTTTCACTTGGTTGAGGGTGTAGATTTGAGCTATGGGGCTCTACCTAGCTCCAGTGGTGGCCACAATTTCCTTATCAAGAGACCTTTGTAGGTTTTTTATTAAGACATGTAGGTGAAATGTAGACAGGGTTAGCAAAACTATGCTAAAGAGAATGACATCCTCATAAGGGTAACTAATACCTTGCTAACCCCCCAAGCAATTCATGGCTTTACAAACTTGATTAAACTTCTTTAGGTATTTAATAGAATAACGAGCTCCATTAAATTTGGTCATCATCCTTGAATGGCATTGAATATTAAATGGAATATCTAGTTCCATCGAATTTGGTCATCATCCTTGAATGGTATTGAATGGAATATTCCATCACATTTCCAGTTTTCTTTACCTTTCCCCTCATTCCCTATTCCTCCATGCAAATAGAGAGGAACTAGAAATTGGTTCCACGCGGTGGTGAGAAGAAGCTTCCAAAGTGGGCTCCTATTGACGATGGCACTCCCGCTTACACTATGTGTGTTGTGGAATGGTTCCATGGTGAAAAGAAGCTTCCAAAGTGGGCTCCTACAGAGGTGGTACTCTTTCTTGCACTATGGTGCTGCAAAGGAGGTTGCCCAACAACTACAATTGTGATAAAATCGAGACATGTCTCTGATTGGGTGCCATGTGGCACTAATTGCCTATAATAACTATTCTTTTGAGGCAAGATTCTATTCTTTGGTATGTATTCTAATTCTAGTGTTGTTCTAACTATGAGTCTTAGCCAATTGACTATTGTTGTTGCTATTAAATTTTATGTACAAGCAATTGTCTATGAGTAAGCCATTACAAAACTTTTATAATCCTTCACAAACTCTATACAAAGTATATTCTACTTTTCGTGTTTGTCATTAACTTTGCTTTCTCTGCTTTTCATATTTATCATTAAATTGTGAGTGATATTTGAGAAAAACTTATTTGAGGGAGAGCGAGAGTGAGAGCGAGAGCAAAGAGTGGCATCATGATTAGTCTAGGCTTGGCAACCTAGATGGTGGTCATCTGGTGATTCTATACCCTTAAGTCCCTATCTCTAAATGCTCATTGTGGACCCTGTCAACCCCGAAGGTCAACCTAGACAATGACTGCCAACACCATAAGACCCATAAAGGCCAACACATAAGACCCGATGCTTGATTAATCTCTCACATAAGACCCAATGCTTGATTAAATTGACCAAATAACATATACTAAGCCCAACCACTATCAAATGTCTTGTTTTGTATATCCATTTGGCATTCAAACAAAATTATTTTTTCTTTATTGGAAGAGATTAGTGATATTGACTTTAAGGTCTTTTGAGACCTTTCTTTATATATAATCCAATAGAACAAGTTCTATGGGGGACAAAAAAAAACACTAAAAGGACATTTCTAAGGCTTTAGACCCCAATAAGCCACATATGGGGGGAGAGAGAGAGAGAGAGAGAGAGAGAGAGAGAGAGAGAGAAAGTTCTCAAAACATAATTATAGAAGATTACATCGACAAACAACATATAATAAAATTATGCTCTCAGGTCAAATTACTCCGACATAAATGCTAAGGAGCCAATGAGTGTTTGACACCTGGAAGTGAACCTTGTTGTGTGCACGTGCGGACGACAATCTTCTTTAAAGCATTTTCACCCACAAAACTGCAAAACGTAAAGGCACTAGTAGTAATTACAAAGCCCATATTGGCATGCTTCTCCTTGGCAGCTTCTTCCACACTGCCCACAATTCTCTGGGTCCGAATTAAGATCTGTGCAATGCCCATTGCAGCAGCTTTCCATGTAATTGCACATACTTGCACAGCTCCCACAGTTGCTTGAGTCACTGCAGAGATCAACACAAGCTCCATTGCAACAAGTAGACCCTGCTGGGCTGTACTCCTTGTCTTTGCAAACGCTCGCATTCCATGCACAGCTGCTAAAGCGAGCCGCCATATTAATCAGTAGCGGTTCTGGATGCCTGGTCCTCCCATGATCAAGGCTGCTGGCAACCTGATGAATGTAGCGGTGTAAAGGAGGCGGCCCTTTCATTGTGTTGCCTGCAATATCGCCCATAGTCAGCTTCTTGGGCTGCTGCAGGCTGGGCAAGTGCTTGCAGAACTCATGGGGTTTGAGGCTGCCAGTTTGACTTGAGAAGCTAGATTTGAAAAGCAAAGCAAAAAGCAAAAGCAACGAGGCTATGGCGAAGAAAGCAAGCATGCAAAGAGCTGCAAGTGCTTGGGAGTGCATGCAGAAACGAGAACGAGCTCTAGCCATGATTAGCCAGCAGCAAGGTAGAAGTTGGCGCTGAAACAGGAGACGAGCGCCTCAACATTTCAGCCAAAAATGGCCGAGGACGGAGGAACGCTAGTAAGATTTGGGGCCTCTTAGGCTTTAGCTACGCTCGCCGTGTGTGTGTGTGTGTGTGTGTGTGGGGTGTGTTTTGGACAGTTGTGTTCCTTAGTGCCATAACGCATGCTTGTTTTATGCAAGATTGGCAAAGCGTTTATATCCCACGAGGCATGGCACACTCGGACATTTTGCCTTCAATTCTACACCTTCCATGCCCATTGAACCCTATCATCATAAAGCTTTGTCAACTAGAGCTAGAAACACCTTGCATTAGTCTTTTCATCTTGCCTTATGTTGGAGTATTCCTTCCCTCAACAATCTAACTCAAGTTACTCCTCTGAAATTATTGCTTATTTCCTACATTTGCTAATCTAGGTCTCTCACTTTTTTATTCTTTGCAACTAAGTATAACCAAGTGGTCTTGCTGGCACTAAGTTTAATCTTGGTCTCACTATTTGCATGATCTTTTACCACACCATACTTGATTTCACATACTGAAACTACCGATACTTAACTTTTTCAAAACTGTCATTCTTCATTAGCATGCACAAAATAGAAACATTTTACGGGATTATTAGGGGGTCATATAGGTGACAAACTAGCTAAGGGCCTTTTCCCATGGCCCACTTTACTTGATCGTATTTAATGTTAAAAAATTATTTGCATTTCCAAAAACTTGTTGTCTCATCATGTAACCGTATTTGGCCCAAGTTTGAGAAGAAATTGCTAACTGTGCTGATTTTGGCACAATTAGCAAAACTGGGAAGGTCAGAGAGAATGTAGCTGCCATTTGGCAAACTTGTCATGGGAAAGCCATGTTAAACAATAGCATTTACTAAGTAGCTATAATTAAGGGCTAGTGCAACAACCCTATTCACAAAAAAGAAGGCTCATTAAACAAGAAGTTTGCCAATCTATTTTGTATGGCTCAAATGCCCTTTTGCAAATCTTGTTAGCAAGCCCCCACCTTCATCTTCACTAGCATCTAGAGTACATTAACTGTTTTGCAAAGGAACCCAATGTTTCATGCTCACACAAAGTACATTGAGTTGTATTGTCATTATAAAAGGGAGAGGCTTATTTGCATGAGAGATTGGCTTATCTTATGTCTCTACAAAGGAGAATGTGGCATATATGTTCACAAAGGCTTTCTCATAAACTCCGAATACGGGCCATGGGTTTGTACAGAATTGACAGTACGAATACTCACAGGAAGAACGCGCATCCCGGTCATGGTGGGCAAGACCAGTTGCAAAGCTTTGGGCTTGGTGCCATTAATGTCATCACTATAGGGGGGATTTGTAGCCATTTATATGGCTGTGGATGTAGGCTAATAATTGATCGGGGTCCCCCCCCCCCCCCGAGCATATGTACACACTCTTATGAGCTTTGTAAGTGACCTTATCATGTCACTTCAATTGTACTTCACTCATTCTTATCAATATACTTTGAGTGTTGTGATTCTCTCTATCTATCCTTGCTTATTGCATCTGTGTGTGTGCATCTATGTGTGTATTGCTACCTTTGTCTCCACTTAAACAATGTTCTATAGAGATACTTGCTTGAATCATCAAGTCATGGAGAGTGGGAAATGTAGTGTTTTTTAAGTGGAATAAACAAGATATATGAAAGAAACTATTATAAAGGTGAAATAAGCATCTATTATCATATACTCAAGAATTAATACATGTATTTAATCTACTTAACCATAAAAGTTTTTTTAATCAACACATCAAAAGAATAGAAGAATCTTCCTATAGGTTTATCAAGGGGGAATTATAAACATTAAGGGGAGGAAAGAGAAGGGAAGGGACAGGGCGGAGATGGAGGGAGGAAGTTAACATGTGGAAAGGAGGGAGGGTGCCTTTAAAAAGGGAAAGAGAAAGATGGCAATAAGAGAAGGGACGGGAAGCGCAGGGATGGAGGGATTTAGCAAGTGGAAAGGAGGGATTTAGCAAGTGGAAAAGAGGGAGGGTGCCATTGAAAAGGGAAATAGAAAGGCAGCAATAAGATAAAGAAAGAAGAAACAAAGTGTCTAAAGCATGTAAAATCCTTTAACGGCCTTTAATAACTACGCGCATGTGCCGAAGTGGTAAAAGTCACAAAATAGGGCGATCTATAGTGTCATTATGGGACCACATACATCACTATGTATAAGCTATAATTTCTAGACAACCCTAACTGATCCATCTTTTGAGAATGATGCCCATTGCGTGTCTTGCCCAAAATGCATCCCTCACATACATGTTTAATGGGAGCCTCAAGCATTGGAAGCTCTAGCACCATCTCTTGCCTTTTAAGGCATAGCAAACTGCCAAGATTAAAATAATCAAAGTGGGCATGCCATAGCTCACATTACTCATCAAGACGTCACTCATAGCACATGTGGTAGTAACTAAATAAGCATTATGCTACTAGATGCGAGGAGTTGTTTACACATGTGACTATTCGTCCTTGAGGAGCAGACTCAAATGAGGAAAATAAATCATGCTGAGAAGTAATGTGCTTGCTAACACCACTATCAAATGAGGAAAATAAATCATGATGAGAAGTAAAAGTAATGTGCTTGCTACTAACCACTATCAAAGTACCTGACATGCATACATCATGGATAGAAGGATCATAACTGTAATGCATAATGAATGTGCAATTATCCCTGTGTATAGTTTGTTGTCTCCCTCTTTGCATCAGCACTTGGTGATGCATTAGTGACCGCCATGCCTGACTCTTTCTTCTTCTCCTTCTCGAGCCTTTTTCTACATTCGTTGATCTAATTGCCTGGCTTTGGATAGTAGTTGCATTTGTCTTTCTTCTTAGGTTTATTACCCCCCTTATCAACATCCTTTCTATAGAAGATTGGGTTGATTCTGCCTTGGCTTATAGCTGCCCTATGAGAAAATACTTTACCTCTACCTTTTTGACTAGCAACAAATCCTTGATCTTCCATCACATGCACACTAGATCAGTTTTATCTAGATTTCTCTTCTTGCAATCTAGCATTGCATACTAGATCAATTTTACCGAAACTGCTCTTCTTGCAAGAGCACTGCATTCAACTCATCATAATAAGTAAGGGCATTGGAGTTACCCTCGTATAAATCTCATAGAGTTGTGAGAATAGCAGACACCAAGGAACTATCCAAATAGGCCCCATTAATACATTCTAGCTGCTTCCCAAGATCTTTAATCCTTTAAGAAACTCATCTATAAAATCTCCCTTATTCATATGCTCGAACTCTAACTACTTACATAAGGCAGGCCACTTGTGCCGTGTTATGTACCTAGTAAAGCAGCACAACAAGCATATCCCAAGCATGCTTTGTAATTTTACATAAGAAAATATGAGGAATAATTCTTCTTTTCACTAAAAAAGCCACTAATGCATGTACCTATGCATCCCTGCCATCCCACCTGGCTTGTTTCACTATGGGAGGTGCGGAGGTAGATACCAAAGTTACATTAGAACTCGTATCACCATCCACAGTACATGTACTATGTGTTGTGCTGGTAAGACAAGGTGTGCCTCAATGCCAATAACAACATTCCAAATCTCTTTGGTGACCAAATACATGGCATATTATAGGACCATAATGGGTAGTTGGTCTCATCAAGCTTATCCTCAACATGAAAAGCATACCAAATACATCACTCTACCTATTTAGCATGTAAATAACTATCTCTAACACATAATGCAAATATCCTAACTACTTGCAAGTACTATCAGTGCCCATAAAAGCAACCAATATGGCCGCCAATAGATCACTGATGATATTGGTGGAAACCTACAAAGTGAATGAAAAATTACAAAGTGTAGAGTGTGGAAATGATACTTAGCAAGAATGTAGAAATCATGATAATGTTGATAGTGTTGTTAAATCGAATCTTGAAGATGACGATGTCAACCCTTTTTGCTTACTAAATGCTACTTCTCACTACAATGAAGAATATCTAAATTTGAATAGAAATAGTTCAACCTAACACTCCTATTGGATGCCTATGGAGACCTTACAACCTAACACTCCTATTGGATGCCTATGGAGACCTTACAACCTTAGAAGAACGAGCTGGCAAAATGTGCTCAAAATGCACCAAAATGTGCAAAAATTGGTTAACCTAGTTAACAACACACTATAGGATATACCTTCTCCATCTAAAAGGATAGCTCAATCTGAGACCTAAGACGATAGCTCAATTTGAGACAATCAAAATAGAAACTCTAGGAGAAGATGACAAGGGGGTGAGACCCAAGAGAACATGCTCTAATAACGCATAATAGATGCAACAAGCAAAAAGATACAAATAGAAGCACAACACTCAAAGTAGATTGATGAGACTCAGTAAAGTACAAGTGACGTGAAGTAAAATGACAAGGTCACTTACACACACTCATAAGAGTACATACATATACTGGGGGGGAAAACCTCCTAAAGAGGGAAAAGGTGCCTCGACCCATTATTAGCCTATGTCCACACATCACTACCATATAAATGGCTACAGGAGAAAACATTTACAAGAGACGAGTAATACATTCACATCAAATTAGACACATGGATAATGTGATAAGGTAGGGAAAAGTTATCAATCTTATGCAATGATATACAAATAATTAGATGTAGGGTTTAAGGCAGTAATGTAAAAGGGTTTTGACTCTCCCTAAATTGTTTCATGTGTCAACGCACAAAAATCATTGAATAGTAAGGTATTATAGCTTTTTGGTGAGCTTGTGTATCTATGCTATATACATATATGTAAGTTTGGTTCGAAAGTAGTGCCCTTTACCGTGCACGTAAATAATAACTTTGTATTAGATATACCAAGTTACAAGCAACATGGTCAAGTTCTACAACATGTCTATTGGAGAATGTGGAGAAAAGCTAAACTTTGTCTTAAATCTTAATGAGAGTGAGATTGTGAAGGGACAAAAGTTAGAGCGAATTAGCTTGATACTCATGACTTAAATCTTAATGAGAGTGAGATTGTGAAGGGACAAAAGTTAGAGCAAATCAGCTTGATGCTCATGAATAAAGCATTAGATCCTAACATATGTTGTAATTAGGGTTGGGGTTGCAACAATGCACACACACAAGATAGAGAAGCTGGAGAGCACACAAACTCACTAGATTAGAATTAACAAATGTGTGCTAGATACAAAAGATAAGTACACACCCCAAAATGAGTAGATAAGAGGGTGTATATATGCAGGGGGAAAAAAACCTCCTAGTAAGGGAAAAAGTTGTATCGGCAGTCCTAAGTGTGTTCACACACATCACTACCATTTCATGCTACAAATCCCCCCTGGAGTGATGATGTGAACATATACAAGATATGGCCGATCAATCCTGAAAAGGCAGTAAGCCCAAAGCTTTACGAAAAGCTTCAAACTTTTCACGAGGAAGAGTCTTCATGAATAAATCTGCCATGTTGTCATGTGTAGGCACATAGACCAAGCTGATCTTTGCTGGCTACAGAGAGTCTTTCCCTGACATAGTAGTAATGCACCTCAATGTGCTTAGTGCGAGCATGAAACACTGGGTTCCTTGCAACTGCTAATGTGCTTTGGCTGTCAATAAAAATCGTAGTGCTAGATGACTCTCCAACACCCAAATCAGCCATAAGACCTCTGAGCCACACACACTCAACTGTAACTGTAAAAGCTGCCTTGTACTCAGCTTCACAAAAGCTGGAAGTGGCCACTGTAGGCTGCTTCTTTTGTTGAGCCATGATATACATGAATCACCAAGGCAAAAGCAAAACCCACTAGTGGACACTCGTGTGTCATAACATCCAGCCCAATCTGAATCACTAAAAGCATGCAGTTGTGACTCACCCCCTTTTGGATAAAACAATCGAAAATACTGAGTGTCTTGTAAATAGCGGAAAACTCGCTTAACAGGATGCCAATGCTTTATTCCTTGGCTATGCATAAATCTGCTCAACTGTGAGACCGCATACTGTATATCTGGCCTCGTGTTGCATACATAAAGAAGGGATCCAACAGCCTGCTGATACAAACTAGCATCAAAAGAGTCTCCTACATCTTGAAGACTAAGTCGAGTACTTGTCTCCATAGGTGTAGTCACAGGTTTATAGTCTTCAAGATTAAACCTCTTCAATGGCTTATGTATATATTTATAATGCAGCATAATAATGCCATCATTGCGGTGCATAAACTGAATCCCCAAATAGTAATGCAATGGCCCCAAATCCAACATCTCAAACGATGACTGCAAATCAGCCTTAAAGGCTGAAATCTGATCTATATCGGGTCCTGTGCAACATGTCATCAACATATAGAACAATGACCAAAAATGTGTCCTTACTCCTCTTCACATAGAGGCTTCACATAGAGGGTACTCTCTTTTGGACTGTTGTAAAAATCATTTGCAACCAAGTATGTACGAATCTTCTCATACCATGCTCTTGGAGCCTGCTTATTAAGGCCATAAAAAGCCTTTTTCAACCTGCATACTTTAGACTCTTCTCCTTTCACAAAACAAAACCAGGAGGCTTCGATACATACACCTCCTCATGTAAATCACCATTCAAGAATGCAGTCTGAATGTCCAACTGATGTACATTCCACCCATGATGTGCTGCCAAAGCAATGAGACACCTAATGGTAGTCATACGAGATGTGGTGCAAAGGTCTCATCATAATGCCCTTTTGCTGGGCATATCCCTTTACAACAAGTCTGGCCTTGTAGCGATCAATGCTACCATCTTCTTTGCATTTTAACTTGTAAACCCACTTAGTACCAATGCCCTTCTTGCCATGAGGTAGATCTCTCAAATACCAAGTGTCATTCTTGAGTATAGAGTTATACTCAGCCTGCATAGCATGCATCCAATGATCATCATCATGTGCTTCCTCAAAGGAAACAGGTTCCTCCTCATTACATAAATTAGAAATGAGAACATGATCCACATGAGAGTTATACTCAACCTGCATAGCATGCATCCAATGATCATCATCATGTGCTTCCTCAAAGGAAACAGGTTCCTCCTCATTACATAAAGTAGAAATGAGAACATGATCCACATGAGAATAATCTGTATGAGAACGAGTTTTGCTAGGTAAATGAATTGCGAACTTGCTATCCCTCAATGTCTGAACAAGCCATTTTAGCATACGCCTAGATTCTTCTATGGCTGCTCTCTCCTCATCCACTACATCCTCAATAATTGCCTCATCAAAAGGCTGAATTTCAGCACTAAGCATTCAATTGCTCTACATATGGTTGCCCTCCATTAAATAAAGGTAGGAGCGAATCAAACATGTCTTGTGAGCATACATTCTGCTATTTTTTGCATGAAAGCATGGGCTGAACTGAGTTTTTGACAAAAACAACATCTCTACTTACCAAAATCTGCTTTAAGGCTGGATGGTAGAGTCTACATCCCTTGCTTTCTAAACTGTATCCCACAAATATGCATTTAATTGCCTTATCATCAAGCATACTGTGTTGTTTCTCAGTCACAATAGCATAAGCAAGACAACCAAAAACATGCAAATAAGCCACAAAAGGCTTCCTGCCATGCCAAGCTTTATAAGGAGTTGTAGACTACAAGGCCTTGGTAGGGCATTTGTTTAACACATAGTTTGCGCATATAGTTGCCTCTAACCAAAAACCATGAGGTAAATCTTGGGCTTTCATCATACATATCGTGCCATCTCCATGAGAGACCTATTCTTCCTCTCAACCACAACATTTTGCTGAGGTGTGTATGTCATTGTACATTGATGCCTTATGCCTTTTCCTGCCATATATGCCTTTTCCAGCCATTTTGCTGAGGTGTGTATGTCATTGTACATTGATGCCTTATGCCTTTTCCAGCCATATATACATGAAATTCCTTAGACATATACTCCCCCCCTTGATCTAAATGAAGGGTGCCAACTTTACATTCACATGCATTTTCAGCCATGGATACGAAGTGCCTAAAGCACATAAAAACCTCTCACTTCTGCTTTAATGGATACACCCAGTTATATCTGGAGTAATTATCAATAAAAGTGACAAAGTACAGATATCCCCAATAGATGGTGTTCGCATAGGACCGCATACATCACTATGTATAAGCTGTAATTTCTTAACAGCTCTCACAGATCCATCCTTTGGAAATGATGCCCGACGCATTTTACCAAGAATACACCCCTCACATACATGTCTAGTAGGGGTCTCAAGAGTTGGCAACTCAGACATCATATCATGCCTTTGAAGGCATAACAAACTGCCATAATTTAGATGGCCAAATTGTGCATGCCATAATTCTACATCACTCATAGCACGAGTCGTAGAGACTGAGCAAGCATCATGTTGCAACTTCTCAAATACATCCATCTTGTATAGGCCATGAAACAAGGTACCTGAGGCAATGATAGAATAACCATGATTTCTATCCTGAACTGTACATCTGTCATCCACAAATTTCACCGTCAAGCCTAACAAGGCTAAGGCTGAAATTGACAACAAGTTCTTCTTAATGCCTGGCACATGTAAAACTTTAGAAAGAGTAAATGTGCCCCCATTTGCAGCAGCAGTGAGCACAAATCTACCAAATCCTTTGATAGGATATGAGGAACCATTTGCGCATGTGACGGTTCCTGCACTTGGGACAGATTCCAAAGATGAGAACAATTTTTTTGTGAAGTAATGTGCTTACTAGCACCACTGTCAAAGTACCAAGCATCCGATTCTACCACTGACATGCATACATCATAAATAGAAGGGTCATAACTGCAATGTACAGTCCATGCCCAATCATCTTGAGCAAAACTTGCAGATTCCTTCTTCTCTGCACTTGGTTGTGCAGATGCATCAGCCCCACAGCCATGCCCGATTCTTTCTTTTTCTCCTTCTCTAGCCTTTTCTTGCAGTCATGTATATAGTGCCCTAGTTTCCTGCTGGTGCAATAGTGACACTTACCCTTCTTTTTAGGCTTATCACCTTCTTTCTTTGCATCCTTACCTAAGGATTCTCATTTTGGCTTATAGCCACCATGCAAAGAAGATTTAGCTTTGCCTTTTTGATCGGTAACAAAAGTTTGGTCACTAACTTGCATACTAGATCTGTTTTGCCTAGACTGCTCTTGCAAGAGTACTGAAACATGTAAGGGCATTTGGATTTCCCTTCATCATGAGTCTAAGGGTAGAGGCAAAACTGTGATAAGAATCCGGAAATGCATTGAGAACTGTGGGCACCAATGTACTATCAGGATATATCTCATCCACACTAGCAAGCTACTCCTTAAAATATTTGATCTTGGTCAAGAAGTTGTCCATTGAGTCTCCCTCATTCATGTGCTCAAACTCCAACTGTTTGCGTAGATATGCAACACGTGCTTCATTGCGCAGCTGGTATAATGCAGCAAGTGCATCCCATGCTTGTTTTGAAGCCTTACATGATCGAATATGAGGAATAATGCTTCACTTCACAGAAAGTGCAAGAAATGCATGTGCATGTGCATCTCTTCTATCCCATCTCATTTGAGAAACAGTGGGAGGTACTAGTGGTGCATGTGGAGGAGCCACATCTATATCAGATTCTACTTCAGATTGTTAAGCCACACTATAACAACACTCAGAATAGCAAACACTACACGAGTACTTGAAGAGAGGTACCACAGCATGACTCTGAATATCAGACATGGAACAACAGAGACTCGAAAACACACTACTGTCTTTCATTCATCTGCAAAGATTACAAAAGCTTTCGCCAAAATAGGCTTCATGACCATTAGAGGAAAGACCAAGAACTACTTTCTAATTGAAAGTCCGATGAACTTCTAAAGAGCCTTTTGAACTTTTGAGATGACTATTCAGATAAATAGTGAAAAGTAAATAACTAGTGAGTACCCTAAGTCATCCCCTAACACCTGGCACAGCTTGATGGCTTGAGTTGTAGGCTGACTCGGTTCCCACAATCCCTTGATCCGACTATATTGACTTCAAAAACCAAAAAGTTTGATCTTAATTAACCAGTGCTTAATCTTAGAAATTATCCAAGATAGCCTGAAAGGTTAAAGACATTAAAGCTTTTGCGCTCTGCATTTTGCCATCCTACACTCGTACGGATTAAGTTCCCTATCCTCTTGAAGAGGAAATATGCATCTGCTCTTGAGATTCCTCCTCTTTGTTCTACTCTTCAACTTGATCTGCAACCTGTGCATCCTTCACTTCCTTTGTGGTGAAAACCACAATTTCTGGTTCTGGCAAGCTCTGCTCCACCACTACTCCTTTTCTCAAATCTGCATCCACCAACTTGAGACTTTGCTGCAACAGTTCCTCTCTGAGCTTTGTGTTCTCCTCCTCCAAAGCTTTGACCGTACTTACCAGTTCATCATCGGGCTCTGATCTGAACAATACCTTTAGAGAATCATATGGCTTGCCAATCCACTTCTCCATCTTGTCTGTGAATTCTTGCCACACCTTTTGAGCATGTTGCCCCACCGCCTGCTTCAGAACATCTATATCTCCTTCAGACACCAACACTCCTTGCATCTCCATATCTTCTTCTATGACCTGCTTTTCAAGTGCCATCAATGGAGAGATTCTAGTCATAAGGAAATTGTTCTCTGCCTCCAAACTCACCATCTTCTCAGATAAACTTGCCAACTTTGCATGCACTCCTTGCCGCATCCCTTTTGTCCAATCCTTGAAGTCCTTCACAGATCGCTGAGCAGCTTACAACATATCTCTATACTCCGTTCTTTAGACTGCCATACCGCCAGCTCTTTAACCTTCAATAACTATTCCTCAGCCTTAATCAACTTTTGAGTAACATCATTGTTCACACCCTACTTCTACTCCGATTTTGAGAATTTATTTTGCTGCTTTACCAAATCCATCGTCTATTTCACCATGAATTTCTGCACATAGATCAAATTTGAAACTACATCCTCCATATCCTTCAGCTCCCTAACCTGCTTCTTCATACCTTTGACACCAACTTTGGTTGAACTCTGAGGAACCATAGTAGGTGTCCCCACATTCCACTCCGAGACTTCCATCTGCACCTTCTTCGAAACAACCTCCTTGTCCAACTTCTTCCTTTTAATCTGCAATTTTTGTCCCACCTTATTCCCTCCTGCAGACTCTGATTTCTGTTACTGCTCCTCCTCTTTGACATTCCTGACTTTCACTGTGTCATCCTTTTCCCACGTTAACTTACATTTTCTACTACTCTCTTCAACCACTGGGAGCTTACCTTCCCGCACCTGCGCAGAACCCACCGCACAAGAGTACTTTTGCAGCGCTACCAACCACCTATGGATTCAGTTGATACACAAACAGTGATGCCACATACACTTCCAGCTTGTTGTGTGACTGATTGTCTTCTGCGTTTGTCCTTCACCTGTATCTGAGGAGATACATAACCGCCACTATTCTGCAAAATTTCACATTGTTCCTATGCATTCTCCTTCGACTACCACTCCTTCCAAGGCAAATTGGAAAATTCCCATAGACCCACTCGCTGCAGCCACACCTTTGTATCTTCATCTTCAATGTCGATCTTTGCACTTTGAGACTTTGGCAAATTGGCAAATTCCCATAGACCCACTCGCTGCAGCCACACCTTTGTATCTTTGTCTTCAATGTCGATCTTTGCACTTTGAGACTCTGTGACAGCCTCCTGCTCTACTTCCTCCACAATAGGGCTCATATGAGACTCATCTTCTAACTGCGAATCCACCAGCATCTCTTCACGTTCCTTCCGTGCACACTCCTTCGCGTGCTTCTGTGTGAACTACTTACAGAAGACGACCCTACCACCATTCGTGTCTTCATCACTCCCATAGCAACGAGCTCTTGCCTTAATTAGTTGATCTTTCACGTGCGCTCACTACCTTGTGCATGACGACCAAAACTACAGCAAACGCTACCTTGAGTTTGCTCCAAATGTCACGTCTTAGGAGAGGACTATTGTTAGCCCCTAATTTATAATGATGAGTTTGTGAGCCGACTTCGCGGGGCTGACCTTTCGCACATGCCTATCAAGATTCGACAAGACATCACAAAATTTGAATTTGAATCCGATCTCAAAATTTTCCCGTCGGACCCCTCCGAGGTATGTGGAATCCGCCCAAAATATTGCTTTAAGCGAAACCCATCACCGGCTTCTCTACATCTATGCCAAAGTAGTCTTTGATTCTGAATGTACCTTGACCAATATCTTCAATGATCTAATAGGGACCTGTATACCTTAGCTTTGTTGCCATATATATAGGCAGTGATGTGTGTGAACACACTTAGGACCACCGGGGCACTTTTTCCCTCTTTAGGAGGTTTTTTCCCCCGGTTTATATATACGCCCATTATTCTAGGACTAACTTATCTTTGTACATTGACACAATCTAATACACTGTGTGTTGTGTGCATTCTTGCTTCTTCTTCTCCAAGCTTTGTGTGCTTTTCTGCAACCCTAATTCCAACAAGCTTAAGCTTACCTGAGTGAGGACCCAATTTGTAATTGTACAACATTACCCAATCACCCACCTTGAACAACTTGAATTTGATCTACCTATTCACCCATGCCTACCTTCTCTTCTGCACCACCTCTGCGACATACGAACTAAGCAATCGATCCTCCTCTAGCTTCAGCAACTCCTACTGCCTCTGCATAACCGACTCCTCCAGTGACAACAACCGATGCTGAACTACTAATCTGAGACTTGGTACCACAAACTCCATCGAAACCACTACTTCAAGGCCATACACCAATTTGAATGGCGTCATCCCTATTGCTACTTTGTAAGCCGTCCAAAAAGACCATAATGCTGAATCTAACTTATCATCCCAATCATCCCTATTTTCAAACACAATCTTCACAAGAGTTTCAGATTAGTTGCCAGATGCTACTATTTATGAGGTAAGGGGTTTATCAAAACTATGACTGAATTCAAAAATTGTGAGCCCTCATCCGACACCAACTCAATCGGGCATCCAAACCTGGTCATTATATTCTTGTACAACAATCTAGCCACACTTACTACTTTGTTGTCCTTCAATGCTACTGCCTCCACCCACTTTGTGGCATAATCTGTAGCCACCAAGATATATCTGCTACATGTCCTCTTGACTTTAGGCTTAATGGGGCGCACAAAATCCAAACCCCACTTCTAAAATGGCTCCAATGGCAAAACCGGATGATCAGAGGATCCAGGTTGGCCCATCTTTTGACATTGCAAACATTCTTTAGCAAACTGATGTGCATCCTTTAGCACTAAAGGCCACCACAATCCTGCTTGCAGTGTCTTCTTCCCTATGATATCCCCTAAAAAATGCCCTCCTGAATTTCCAAAGTGTGCCTCTTGCAACACAGCTCTCTGTTCTTCCTCCAGAACACTCTGCGGATGATTTGATCCACACCTCGCTTGTATAAAGCACTAGTAATCACCGAATAAGGTTTACTCCACAAGGCAAACTTCTTATTCTGATCCGCAAAAAAATGCTCCGGGAGTACTATGTCTGTAAGAAAACCAAGCATCTGATCATACCAACTTAGTGATGGTAAACCCCTTACCTCATAAATAGTAGCATCTGGCAACTAATTTGAAACTCTTGTGGGATCTTCTCCATGCTCAATACAGCTCAAATAATCCACTATGGCATGCTGCTTTCCCAAAATATGGATGATTGTATAGTCAAACTCCTATAGTAGTAACATCCACCTAGCTAGTCTGCGAGTCAATTGAGGCTTCTTGATAAGATATATCAAAGCCTGATGATGATCAACATGAAATATTACCTTATTTCTCAACAGGTAATGTCTGAATTTCTACAAAGCATATACCATTCCGAGTGCTTCCCTTTCTGCCACCACTGTATAATTCCGCTCAGCCGCGCCACACAGACAACATCCTGCTAGCATAGTAAATAGGTCTGAACCACCCCTTCTATTGGCATAGTAAATAGGTTTGCTGGCATAGTAAATAGGTCTGAACCACCCCTTCTGCTTCTCTTGCATCAGAACTGCACCAACCTCTATATCAGATGCATCAACAAAAACATGAAATGGAAGATCCCAATTCGGAGGCTGCATAATTGGAGCAACCACCAGCATCTTCTTCAAAATTAGAAATACCTTCTCTTATGCTTCCCCCCCAGACATATTCAATATCCTTCTTGGTCAAATGTGACAGTGGTGCACACACATTAGCCAAGTACCTCAGAAATCAGTTGTGCCACTTAATCTAACCAATGAACCTCATAAGAGCCTTCAGATTTGTAGGTTGTACAGCCTTTTGAATTACTGCAATCTTCTTAGCATCAATAGACATCCCTTCACCAAAAATAATATGCCCAAGCAGTTTTCCTCTTTTGACTGCTAGCACATTTGAATGGATTTAATGACATTCTGAACATCCGACACCTCCGAAAACACTTCCTCAAGTGCCCCAAATGCAAACATTTCTTTCCAAAAACAGAGAAATCTTCGATGAAAATCCTCATGAACTCTGTCAAGTAAGGCTCAAATGTTTTAAAAGCTGCCTTTGAAAATGATGGAGGCCCATTCTTTAGACCAAAACTCATAACTGTGTATACAAATGCCCCCCATTCTGTGATAAAAGCAGTTTTCTCCATATCCTCTTCCGCCATACTACTGTGATTGTATCCTAAAAATCCATCAAGAAAACTGTACATCTCGTGTCCTGCTACATCATCTAGTAGCATATCCACAAAAAGGTAAAGGAAATGGATCTATAATAGTAGCTACATTCAGCTTTCTATAATCTACACAAATTATGAGTTTCCTTGACTTCTTTTTGGAACCACCACAATTGGTGTTAACCATTCCGCCTTATAAAACCAACTCTCGCAGCTTATCCAACTCCTCCTTTACCTGTTTTGCATAATTTGGATTCATCCTATCTCTGTTGTACTATCGGAACTGCATCCTCCTTCAAATTGATCCGATGTTTATAGATTGCTGGATCCATTTCCTTCATGTCTGCATAATCCCAAGCAAACACATCAATAAATTCCTACAAACAGCTTCTTCAACTCCTCCTTAAAATTCTCCTCCAAATGTACACTAACTTTGACTATCTTCGGATGATCCTCACTCCCCAAATTCAGATCTTTCAATTCATCCTCTGTAACCCTTGATATTTTCTCCATGGTGTGCTCATAGTAGAGTGAGCCTCTGTCTTCTTAATGGCCTCCTCTGCACTTTGCTTAGATTCTTTGCTCTGAATTTCTAGAATGTGTGATGACCCTTCCTCTTTCGTAACTATCTCCACTTCACCCTTCAACTCATCAGGCTGTACCTGTTGATGATAGCCATTCTGCATTTGTCTAGTATACCAATATCTATCCATAATACCTGCTACATCCCACTTCAAATACTGGTACAACTATCGGATTTTCCTCTAAAAACTTTTCCTCCTCATCATATGTAACATATGTGGGCCAAGCTGATTGTCTAAGCACACAAAGGTTTTACCTTCTGATCTAGGACCACCTTATTATTCATACCAACCTTCACAGTCTTTCTCCCTTTCCTCAAAATTGCTTCATCCATCTCCCAATCTTGCTTCAGCTTTGCTGATCTAAACCACGGCCTTCCTAACAGCATAGCATAGGCTCCCCTTATATCCACCAATTTGACAACCATAAAGTTAACACTAAAAGATAATCCAAAAACAATTACCTCCTGTTTTCTGAGCAAACCAATAGGCTAGACTCTCCTCTGATCCGCCATCTTCACTTGGAAAGGTGCAAGTTCAACTCCACTCCTTTCAGGTTCAAAAATTCTAATTCACGTAATATATTAACCCCAAAGCCTCCATCTAACAAAACTCCTGAGAACATCTTGCCCTTGAATTCCAATTTGATAGTCGGAATACTGAAATCAACATCATCTACATCCACTGTGTAGACTTTAGATTGAGCCATTCCCTCCAAATGCTCCTTGACTTTCCCTGGAATCTTCACTACTCTCAGCACCTTCTCTTTGAAAATTGGGACTAGGCTCAACTGCTGATCCAAAGTGATATTAATTGGAGTTTGCATCAACTCCTCAAAGAATGGATCTACCTCTATACTTTCTTTCTACTGATCTACCCATTTCATAGATTTCTTCTTGTTCGCCACCTTCTGAACATCTTGAATCTTCTCAGCCACCTACTCTCGGATATCCCTTTGTTCAGTCCAGTCCAAAGGGGATTTCAGCTTTTTGACTTCGATCTGGTGACTGCCATTGCATCTGCTATGGAATTCTGATCAGAGCTACTCTCTGCCATCTCACACATCCAGAACAATCACATCCTATAAACTTCCGCCTCTACTGATCCTCCTTATTCTCCACAGTTTCAATAGCCCCAGCTATAATCACATTTGCTTGAGGTGCAGACCGGGCATCCTGCCTTTGGGGCTAGAGTGGTGGTGGCCTAGGTGGCCTTGGCCCCTGGTTCCCCCAATTTCCTCCCTATTGAGGTGGTCGAAAATTTTACCTCCCTGGACTCCTTGGTCAAAAATTACCTAGGTAGCCTCTAGTTGTTGTATTGTGGTCTCCAATTCCCCTGTTGATACCAATTATGGTTATCTGCAGCAGTAAGTGACTCTTCTACAGTAATCCAATTTGCTGTAGGTTGATGCCCCTGCACATTCTGCCTCCCTCTTTCTGGAACTGTATCCCTAAAGTTAGGGTTATACCAATAACCTGATGTATTATGCCCTGTTCTTTCACATATTTGACAAAAAGGGTTTTCAGCCCAACTCCTTGATCCTTTTTGTATAATGAGCTTCTCCATTTCTGGATTCTTGGCCTTCTTCTTAGATTTCTTATTTTCCTTCTTCTTGCTTTTAGATTTCTTCTTCTTCTTTCTGTCCTCATCTTCTGAATCTACATCTGAGTCCTGTGATTCATCAGAACTAGAATTCCCATCTCAATCTTCATCAGATTCACTATCCGAATCAGATTTTGATTTCTTCTTCTTCTTCTTATCCTTCTTAAGGGATTTAACCCCTAATCTCTTCTCAACTCTTGCTGCTACCACTAACTCATCAAAACCACCTGCAAAGTCGACTCGAGCAACTGCATTCTTCAAATCCTTTCTTAATCCCATCAAAAAATATCATGCTAACATCTCATCATTCGGTCTTTCTCTACCCACCACCAACCTGCTCACATGAGCTGTCTCTGAACATCTTTGCATAGTCTTCCACCAACATATCCTTATGTTTAATTACTTTAATCTTGACCAAGACATCATTGGGAGTCTTTTCTTTCTGAAACCTCCCCAAGAATGCAGTCTTCAAAGCATTATAATCTACAAAATGACTAGGACTAAAGTTACTAAACCATTCCATTGCCTTACCTTGTAGTGTTGCCTCAAACTGATGCTATTTTTCCACATCGCCATACACTCCGTCGAATCCGCTAGCGTGCCATCACGTCTCAAATTGCGCGACATGGCAATTTACCTGAAATCCTCTAAACTTGACTTTCAGGTTAACGATGTAGCAGCCATGTTGGGTTGATCTATTGGCTTGGGTTTTCGCGTTGGTTTTGGCTTCCCCTTGAGCAAATCAAATTGTAGCTTCCTTCTGACCACAACAGAGGTGATAGGGCTAATGTGCCCACCAGCTGATGAAAACCTTGGACAGCTTCTTCTTGCTCTTCACTCAAATGTTCTTCTGAATCAGTCTAATGTTCTTCTTCTCCAGGAGCATCTCCTCCCCTACTTGACTCCCCAATGTAAGTCTCCATTGATCCTCCACTCGTCGGTTGCTCCGTATCGCCCACATCGTATCCAAATGGATCTGGGACTTCTACACTTGATTGTGTGCTCTGATTCCTTGGTACTACAAAGAGTGCTGTACTGGATAACATTCTCCATCATCTCCTTACTTCAGCAACATACATTCATAACACTGTTACAGACACCAAAAACATAACAAGGAATACGAACAAACAAAAAACTCAAACTTCATTTTCCAAATAGAAAAGGCTCTAAGCACGCTCTAAATCTACCTATCAGATAGAAACCAGCACGATCGCCAATGTTAAGCCACACTATAACAACACTCAACAAGCATCAGAATAGCAAACACTACACATGAGTACTTGAAGAGAGGTATCACAGCATGACTTTGAATATCAGACATGGAAAAACACAGACTCGAAAACACACCACTATCTTTCATTCATCTGCAAAGATTACAAAAGCTTTTGCCAAAATAGGCTTCATGACCATTAGAGGAAAGTCCAAGAACTACTTTCTAACTGAAAGTCCGATGAACTTCTAAAGAACCTTTTGAACTTTTGAGATGACTATTCAGATAAATAGTGAAAAGTAAATACCTAGTGAGTTCCCTAAGTCACCCCCTAACACAAATGTACCTGCAGCACCTAGTTGGACTGGTAGTTGTGAAACAGCATGAGTTTCACTACTACTGACCACATTTCGAAGGCCTTTAGCAACCAATACATGCCTCACCATATAGGACCACAATGGGTAGTTAGTCCCTTCAAGTTTGTCCTCACAGCAGAGCAGACAACATGTTGAATACATCACTACTGCCAGCCATGGCTTTTCTACCAAATGCAAAATCTTTCAACACACTGCAAGTACTTAGTATTTTAGTATTCACTAAATGCAACCTTGGATGGCTGCCAAACTGACTGAATCACTTTTTACAAAGTGTATGAAAAATACACAGAGTAGAGAATAGAGTGTTACTGGCAAAAGTATGATGGTCAATGTTGTTGAAGACATTGTAGATGCTGCTGCACACACACCAAATCTTTGCCGCTACACACAGCCCAAACACCCAAAATCGAGCAGAACCAATCCAAAATGATGCCTCTCTAGAACGTCTGCCGAAACCTTGTGGTGCCCAAAACGCACCCGAATCGCACCGCGGACCCCGAAAATGTTGTATACTTTGAATATAGCACACTATAGTATATACCTTCTTCTCCTAAGAGGGTAGCTCAATCGGAGACAGAAAAACAAGGTCGTGAGTGAAGAGGGAGGTAAACTACTAGATCAAGTGTCAAGGAAGCTAGCTCTGATACCAATTGTTGGAATTAGGGTTAAGGTTGCAACAATGCACACACACAAGATAGAGAAGCTTGAGAGCACACAAACTCACTAGATTAGAATTACCAATGTGTGCCAGATACAAAAGATAAGTACACACCCCAAAATGAGTAGATAAGAGGGCGTACATATGCATGGGGAAAAAAACCTCCTAGTGAGGAAAAAAGTGCCTCGGCGGTCCTAAGTGTGTTCACAATCACTACCATATAATGCTACAACATATTGCCTAGTCATCCGAATTACTTTAGTGTGCAATTTGAGAATGAAATATGGTGGCTTTCCATATTCGAGGTTCCAAAGGAGGATCATGAGATACTTAAGATTTTCTTCAATTTAACAGAGATACCAAATTTTGTGTGATGTCAAAATGGTAGGAAAGTTTTACATGTTGAAGGTTTTGGTGAGTAACTGGTAGAATGACATCTTGCTAGTGAATTCAAAACTTTGAAGTGCATGTTTGGTGTGCTGTGAATGCAACAAATGTAGAGTTTTCTTGCTTGTATTTTATGTGATCTAGAAAGAATGGCAAGGATAAAAAGAAACATTGTAATATAGAATGCAAAGATGGTGCTTTAGGGCCCATCAAAGCCATGTAGACCTCCCAGCCAAAGGCTTGTGGCCTGCTAGTGGGCCCCCATTTGCTAGCCACCACCAAAGGCTGGGGGGGTTTACAAAGGGCCCCAAAAATTTCTTAGTACATCATGGTCCACTCATGATAAGCCCTATAATCAAGTTTCAAACTATATTGAACAACAAATAATTCTTGGCAATTTTTTTAAGTAATCGTATAATTTTTTTAAAGTAATCATATAATTTTTTTAAGTAATCATATAAAAATTTTAAAAAGTGAAAATAGATAATATTAGGGCTATAAATGTGAGTTTTGGCTCATTCTCCTATTTTTTCATTTCTCCTCTTCAAGGCCATGGCTCACACTAAGCAAACCTCCCAGAGAGTTGACCCCCCAAAGACCACACCACAACCACCTTTGATTGTTAACAAGATTGCCACCTTTGATTGTTAACCCATTTTATGGTTAACAAGATTGCCACACCCAATTGTGTGGCTACATAGATTTTTATTTGAAAATATATGAATCTATTGTAGGTGCTAATGATTAATGAAAATATATGAATCGATTGTGGGTGCTAATATATGAATCTATTGTAGGTGCTAATGATTAAAGAAATCTTACAAATCTCATACTAAAACTAGTTTCTTTATGATGCCCCTTAAACACAGAATCTAGAGGCTCTTTGAAAGCTCCCTTTATAGCTCAGAATTTGGATTGGAAGAAGCACTAAAAAAGTGATTTCAAGGTAACACAAATATCATTAAAAAGCTTTTTTTTAAGGCAACAGAAATATTACTATACTATAAAGATCCTAGAAAATATGACCAATGTGGCATGGTGATCAAAGTGGTGTGTCTAAAAGTTGTCAGTTAATGGCCTAGTTTATTTTTTTAAGATTCTCATGGACATGAAAATCAAGCTTGGTTATCACGGCGTGAGAATTGATTTCCATGCGCTATAAGGAGATAAGAGCCCCAACCCACGCAATACTAATAGTAGTAGTGACAGTGGACCAGTAGTATAACTACTAGTCCCACAAAACACATGCGATGGATGGCTAAAAAGTAGCACGGCTATTGAAGACATGTTGAAAGCTTCAGATTTCACCAAAATACCTCTCACCCGTTTTGCAGCTACTAGTGAGCCAGTCATGAAAACACAAACACGCAACTGATGCACGAAAAACTCTCTCTCTCTCTCTCTCTCTCTCTCTCTCTCTCTCTCTCTCTCTCTCTCTCTCTCTCTCTCTCTCTCTCTCTCTCTCTCTCTCTCTTCCAGTCAGCCCGCTATGTATATGGGGCATGGGGCTTGAATAAGAACGAGCCGACTTAAGAAGCCCCCTATATCTATGCGGGTAGCGTGGGTCGGGGCTCTAAGATTTCTTGGATAAGGTCAAAATCTAAAATTTAGCACGTGAAAATTTGGATTCTCACAGACAAGAAAAAAAAAACTTACAAAGAGAAAATTGTAGTCTAATTTTCATGTCATGAGAATGTAGACAATTTACGATATTTAAAAGACATGTAAAAAAACAATGTTAGTTTCTTAGTGTGCAAATGTCATTTATTTGACTTCAATTTTTACTTGTTTTGTAGTAGTGTTCAAATGCCATTTATTTACTTGTTTTGTAGTAGTGTGCAAATGATTATATTGAACTTCCATTTTTACTTGTTTTGTAGTAGTGTGCAAATGCCATTTATTTGGCATAAAAAATATTTGACTTCTGTTTCTACTTTGCAAATGCCATTTATTTGGCATAAGAAATGATAATATTTGGCTCTTACATTTCTACCAAGTTTTGTAATAGTGTGCAAGTGCATATTGTAAAACATCTACAATAACCATTCTAGTACCTAAGCTTGTAGTAGTAGATTCTTACTCCAATATATAAAGCATGATTTCTACTACACCTTAGAAAACTAAATAACCAAGCACAAGACTGAGCTTGAGTTTGAGCCTTACTACGCCTCATGAGAAACATGATTAAAAACCAAATCTCATGAGAATGCTAGAATACCCCCACCAAGTAAAAGTGGGATTATGGTTAAATCTTGTCTTGATTACTACTAAATCTCACAAAAGCTTACCGAATGTAATTGTAAGACCTCTCTAAAAATAGTCATAAAGATCATGAATGGCATGAAATTACATCAATACTGCCACAATTATAAAACTTTTTAGTACTATGACAGGAAGTAATGGTAAATCTCATGTGCGCATAAATTATCAATTTATGTATTAATAACGATAGTTGTTTAGCATTACTATCAGATGTTACCACTAGTCTTGTAAAATTAAGCCCCAAAGTGGGACATAAGCTAATATAAGAAATGGAAAGGTAAATCAACTTATAATTCCATGAAACTACTTGAAAATTATTGGTTAGTATGCATCTACCTATGGTAAAGTTTTTTTTAAAAACACGTCCTTGGTAAATTTATAATTTTTAAAATTATTATAAATAGCATAAAGATATTGTGGCTTTATCTTTGAGAAGATTTGTATGAAAAAGTGTACCAATTTAGTTGGTAGATACATGCGTATGGCCTAAATACACATAGAAAAGTTTTTGTATTACATTTGTAATGTGTATTTAAAATTTATTTATGATATTTTCAAAGTAAGATTTGAAAAGAATAGTGTGTTTTTAAATTTATTTAAGGTATGTTAAGGTAAGATTTGAAAGGTAATTTTTTTTAAATACAAAAAGTTCCTAAAAGATGATGACATAAAATAATGTTTTAAAAACTTTCCTATTACTTGATATTTTTTTAACTATAGAAACTTTTGGTGAGAGTATTTCCCTAGTAGGAATTTCTTTAAAATAATATAAAAAAAGTATATAAAAGTTACATTTTTTATCAAAGACTAGTTTTAACTTAGTATCATAATACACACATATGCACGCATGCAAGCACACACACACGTGGACGCACATACGCACACATGCACACCACACACACTCTTGCACACACACATGCATGCACACACACACACACACACACACACACCACCCTCACTCTTGCAAAGTTTGATCACCATCAAACCACATTTGTGTGCAATGTACGTTGGAAAGTCCCAATTTTCACTATGTTGTAGCTTTAGAGAGTCCTATGAAAATTGGGCCTTTCCAATGCACATTGCAAACAAATCTCGTCCGATGGTGACAAAACTTTGTAAGAGTGTATATGAACCCCAACTTTAGTCTCGCAAAGTTTAGTCACCATCGGACCACATTTGTATGCAATGTGCATTAGAAAAAGCCCAATTTTCAATGTGTTATGGCCATAGAGGGCCCCTGAAAATTAGGCCTTTGGCATGCACATTGCACACAAATGTGGTCTGATGGTGAACAAACTTTTCACTCTTACAAATTTTGGTCACCATCGGACCACATTTGTGTGGAAAGTTCATTGGAAAGGCCTAATTTTAAATGTGTTGTGGCCTTAGAGAGCCCCTTGAAAATTGGGCCCTTCCAAACAAATTGCAACCAAATGGGGTCCACATATACACTCTCAAAAAATTTGGTCACCACCACAGGACCACATTTGATTAACAATGTGCATATTAGAAAGGCCCAATTTTCAATGTGTTGTGGCTTTGGAGAGCCCCCTTCAAATTAGGCCTTTCCAACGCACACTGCAACTAAATGTGGTCTGCAAACTTTGCAAGTGTGTATATGTAGACTCTACCCTCACTCTTGCAAAGTTTGGTCACCATTGGAGCACATTTAAATGCAATGTGTGGGCCAAAGGTCCAATTTCAAGGGGGCTCTCTAAGGCCATGACACATTGAAAATCGGGAAAATGGCATAGACATTACAACAAATGTGCTTCTTCGAGGGTGATCAAACTTTAAAAGTATGTATGTGTGGACCCCACCCTCACTCTTGCAAAGTTTGTTCACCATCAAAGCACATATAGATGTAATGTGTAGGCTAAAGGCCCAATTTTAAGGAGGCTCTCTAAGGCCACGACACATTGAAAATTGGGCAAATGGTTCACACATTATAACCAAATGTGCTCCGATGGGTGACCAAACTTTGCAAGTGTTTATATGTTGTCCCCACCCTCACTCTTCCAAATTTTGGTCACCATCAGAGCACATTTGGTTGTTGTAAAGTGCATGCCAAAGGCCCAATTTTGAGGGGACTCTCTAAGGCCATGACACATTGGAAACCAGACAAATAGAATGCACATTGTGACCAAATGTGCTGTGATGGTGACCTCACTCTGTAAGTGTGTATATGTGGACCTTACCCTCACTCTTAGAAATATTGGTCACTATCGAAGCACATTGGAATGCAATATGTGGGCCAAAGGCCCAATTTCAAGGGGGCTTTCTAAGGCCATGACACATTGAAAATCGGGTAAATGGCACAAACATTACAAACAAATGTGCTCCGAGGGTGATCAAACTTTAAAAGTATGTATGTGTGGACCCCACCCTCAATCTTGCAAAGATTGTTCACCAATCGGAGCACATATAGATGTAATGTGTGGACTAAAGGCCCAATTTTAAGGAGGCTCTCTAAGGCCATGACACATTGAAAACCAGTTCACACATTACAACCAAATGTGCTCCGATGGTGACCAAACTTTTCAAGTGTTTATATGTGGTCCTTACCCTCACTCTTCCAAATTTTGGTCACCATCAGAGCACATTTGGTTGTTACAAAGTGCATGCCAAGAGGGGGCTCTCTAAGGTCACAACACATTGGAAAAACCAGACAAATAGAATGCACATTGTGACCAAATGTGTTGTGATGGGTGACCTCACTTTGCAAGTGTGTGTATGTGGACCCTACCCTCACTCTTAGAAATTTTGGTCACCACATCGAAGCACATTTGAATGCAATGTGCAAAGGCCAATTTCGAGGGGGCTCTCTAAGGCTATGACACATTGAAAATTGGGCAAATGGCACAGACATTGCAAAAAAATGTGCTCCGATGTGGTGATCAAACTTTAAAAGTATGTATGTGTGGACTCCACCCTCACTCTTGCAAAGTTTGTTCACCATCAGAACACATATAGATGTAATGTGTGGGCTAAAGGCCCAATTTAAGGAGGCTCTCTAAGGCCACGACGAGGCCACGCCGCATTGAAAACCTGGCAAATGGTTCACACATTACAACCAAATGTGCTCTTATGGTGACCAAACTTTACAAGTGTTTACATGTAGTCCCCACCCTCAGTGTTCCAAATTTTGGTCACCATCAGAGCACATTTGGTTGTTGCAAAGTGCATGCCAAAGGCCCAATTTTGAGGGGGATCTCTAAGGTCACAACACATTGGAAACCAGGCCAATAGAATGCCCTTTGTGACCAAATGTGTTGTGATGGTGATCTCACTTTGCAAGTGTGTGTATGTGGACCCTACCCTCACTCTTAGAAATTTTGGTCACCATCCAAGCACATTTGAATGCAATGTGCAAAGACCAATTTCGAGGGGGCTCTCTAAGGCTATGACACATTGAAAATCAAGCAAATGGCATAGACATTATAAACAAATGTACTCTGATGGTGATCAAACTTTAAAAGTATGTATGTGTGGACTCCACCCTCACTCTTGCAAAGTTTGGTCACCATCAAAGTACATTTAATTGTAATGTGCGGGCTAAATGCCCAATTTTGAGGAGGCTCTCAAAGGCCATGACACATTAAAAATCGGACAAATGGTCCACACATTGCAAGTATGTATATGTAGTCCACACCCTCATGTTTTCAAATTTTGGTCCCCATCGAAGCACATTTGGTTGTAAAATGCAAGCCAAAGGCCCAATGTTGAGGGGGCTCTCTAAGGTCACAACACATTGGAAACCAGGCAAATAGAATACACATTGTGACCAAATGTGCTCTAGTGGTAACCTCACTTTATAAAGTGTATATATGTGGACCCTACCCTTACTCTTGCAAAGTTTGGTCACCATCAAAGCACATTTGAATGTAATGTTCAGGCCAAAGGCCCAATTTCGAGAGGGCTCTCTAAGGTCATGACACATTGAAAATTGGGCAAACATTGCAACTAAATATGCTCTGATGGTGACCAAAATTTGCAAGTGTGTATATGTGTATGCCAACCTCACTCTTGCAAAGTTCACCATCGAAGCACATTTAGTTGTAAAATGCGAGCCAACGGCCAGATTTGAAGGGGACTCTCTTAAGTCATGACACATTGAAAACCAAGCAAATGGAATGCACATTGAAATCAAATGTGCTCCAATGATGGACCAAACTTTGCAAGTGTGTATATGTGGACCAAAACCTCACTCTTGCAAAGTCTGGTCACCATTGGAGTACTCTTGAATGCAATGTGCGTGCTCAAGGCCCAATTTCAAGACAGCTCTCTCTAAGGCCACGACATATTGAAAATCAAAAAAATGGCATACACATTATAACTAAATGTACTCCGATGGTGACCAAACTTTGTAAGTGTATATATGTAGACCCCACACTCAATCTTACAAAGTTTGGTCACCATCAGACCATATTTGGTGATGACGATGTGCAGGCTAAAGGTCCAATTTTGAGGGGGCTCTCTAAGGCCACGACACGTCTAGCACACACATTGCAACCAAATGTACTATGATGGTGAACAAACTTTACAAGTGTGTATATGTGGATCCACCCTCACTCTTAGAAAGTTTGGTCACCATTGGAGAACATTTGGTTGCAATATGCAAGCCAAAGGCCCAATTTCGAGGGGCCTCTCTAAGGCCATGACATATTGAGCGTCTAGCATGCATATTGTAACAACTAAATGTACTCCCATGGTGACCAAACTTTGCAAGTGTATATATGTGAACCCCACGCTTACTCTTGCAAAGTTTAAACATCCCATCGGAGCATATTTGGTTGCAATGTGTAGGCCAAAGTGCCACCAAACAAATAGAGACCAAAAAAGAAAACATTAGTAGTGAAAGAAAAAGATATATTTGAATAAGTTTGTGTGTGTGTGTGCATGTGAATGTTTGTGTGTATTATGTAGGTGCATGTGAGTATGTGTGTGTATGTGTGTGTGTGTGTGTATGCGCACGTGCGCATTATAGAGGTGCATGTGAGTGAGTGAGTGAGTGTGTGTGTGTGTGTAAATGTTTGTTATGCATATTTCTATGCATAGAATCAAATTTAATAAGAATAACACTTTTATAATAAAAAAATTCTTTTATGCATCTTTCTATGTACATGTGTGCAAAGAGGGAGAAATGATACACTTCTATGGAACTAAAATGAGATATAATAGAATAATATATAGGACAAATTATGGAACTACAACATAAGTATAACAAATTATGGAACTACAAGTATAACAAAAATTTTAATTTTGTATTTTTGGAAAAAAAATTGATTTTTTTATCTCGATCGAGTCACCCAAAAAAATACAAATAAATCAAAAATATTTTTTGTGACCCAACACAGTTTTTTTTAAAAAAAATTCACTTTTTTATAACTTGATTGAGTTACATTTTTAAAAACAATAGAACACCAAAAAAATAAATAAAAATAATTCTTTAAAGATTTTTTTAAATGAATTTTTTCATAAATCGTGTGTAACTCAATCAAGTTACATGCAAATTTAAAAAAATGATTTTATCCTTCGGGATGTAGTCAAAGTGCACACGTGTCCAACTACAATTGTGTATTCCCATAACTCAATCGAGTTATGTGGGATTTTATTTTACTTTTTTGGGATTTTTCCTTTATTTACATAGTCGTCTAGGTGCATGCTTGATGTACATGTATGCCATGGTGTAAATATGTAATTCGGTCGAGTTATATATTGGATCCATGTATGGAGTTTGTAACTCGGTCAATTCCATGGTGGATGTCCAACAGGTAAATCGGTGGCACGTATGTGGATATCAACCACGTAACTTGACCGAGTTACGTGGATGTCCACCTCGCACCTCGATCAACCATACGTGGATGTCCATTGTGTAACTCGATCGAGTTACACAGTCCTTGGTGGATGTCCTCCACGTAACTTGGTCGAGTTGCGTGTTGATCAGCATTATCCTAGGTGGCAATTTCGATAACTCATTCGAATTACATATCGAACCTCTACTAACTACCACTTGGGATGCTACAATTGGATGTCTAAGTCGATCGAGGTACTTCAAGGGTGTCCCATCCACACAACATGATCCCAAACTGAGGACCCTTATCGTACAACCAACCTGCTAGAATACTCCCACCAAGTAAAAGCGAGATTATGGTTGAACCTTGTCTTG
>NC_141047.1:36897736-36982736 GCF_041138505.1 Cibotium barometz
CAAAAAAGCTTCTTTCATCGGGTTTGTGGGTAAAATAAACAAAATGGACTTAACCCTTCTATCACCCAACTGTGGTAGATTGGTTAGCTTATGTAGTTGTTATTTAACACATCCCGAATTCGAATCTCACTCCCATTGGATAGATTATATTTGGTCTCTTGGGATTGTTCCTACAACATTAAAAAAGCTTCTCTCTCTCTCTCTCTCTCTCTCTCTCTCTCTCTCTCTCTCTATATATATATATATATATATATATATATATATATATATATATATATATATGTATGTATGTATGTATGTATGTATGTATGTATGTATGTATGTATTTAATTTTGGCTAAAATTATGGGATGGTTACATCCCATAATTTTAGTTGTTATGGGATGGATCCCATGGTTAGTTGTTTTTCATGATTTATTTTATGTTTGTATGATTGTTTCAAAGTAAACTATGTAACTATGTAGTGTCTTCCGTAGAGAGATGTTATTGCATGTGACATTGAGTATTGTCAATTGCAATAAAAGTTGAGATTATCTTTTCTATCCAAGGGCTAAGCATCATAGCATGTGCCATCAAAATCTTGTCAAATGTGCAACATATAAGCAAAGCTAAAATTAAGTAGAAGGTGAAAGTTTCAAGAAGCAAAGGCAAGGAGAGAGAAGGAGAGAGAAGTTTCAAGCTAAAATTAAGTAGAAGGTGAAAGTTTCAAGCAAAGGCAAGGAGAGAGAAGGAGAGAGAAGAAGAGAGAAGTTTAAAGGGATGGAGTCTTGGGAGGATTGAATCAAGCCCAATAAGGAGGAGGGAAAAGTTGGAACATGTTATGAGAGAGTTGAAAGTCTAGGTGAACATGATCTGCGAGAATCTCTTCCATTCCCACGTGAATATACCGATGGCGATAATGACATTTATCAATATGCCACTGATAGTAAAGAACCCATATTCGTACAAAGGGCTAAGAAAGAAAGTGGGGTGCCAGATAAAAGGGGTGTGTGTGTGTGTGTGTAGAAAAAGCTCCAAGGGAGGTGGCTCTTCCTTGAAATGGAGGGCATAAGAGTCAACAACAAAACAAGGTCACCTAACCCATTTGTAAATGGTAGGGAGTGACAAGAAAAGGCGTGTTGGGGGGGCCAAAGTGGACAAGGCAGCATTGTTTTCTTCCTTTCAGAAGCAGAGCTGTATAGCAACGACATTTTATGCGAGTACACGTGAAGACTTCTCCTCCTCCCAACCTTTGACTACTACCTACCTGCTTTTCACATTACCGACTTGCAATCCTATCTTCTTCTCTATACTATATAAGCATGCTGCCCTAGTTCTGCTGCTTACCATACCATGAATCATCACACCCTCCACCATTGCACCCCACAAGCCTCATTCTGCTTGCTTTCTGCTTATTAAGCATAATCAAACCATGGTTGCCTCCTTTGCCACCACTCATGTCCCTCTCGCAGCCCCTGTTAACAAGCTCTGGCCTGCATTCAAGAATGCAGTGGACATAATAGCACAGAAATGCCCTCAGTTCATTCAAAGCTGTGATCTGCTTCAAGGAGATGGGGGTGTGGGTAGCATCCGGCTTGTCAAGTTTGGACCAGGTTAGTTCTGATATTTCGAGGTTTTGTGAAGCTAATGGTACTCAGGAGCTTAATTAACTCTTTAATTGCAGCATCCGGCCTGGTCACATATGCGAAAGAGGAGATAATTGAGGTTGATGAAGAGAAGATGATCCTGACGTACCTATTACTGGAGGGGGACTTGAAGAAGCAGTTCACTGTGTTCAAGCCTTCCATTAGCCTTGCTGCAGGGACCCAAGAAGGCCATAGCATTGCCACTTGGACGCTGCTGTATGAGGCTGTGGAGGGGCAGGAGCCACAGGTAGAGCTCCTGAACGAAGGTGCCAGAATGTTCTTCAAAATGCTCGAGGCCGCCCTAGCAGAAAAATCCCCCGAGCTTACTCTTACAGAAGAAGCTCCCGCTAACTCTTTGGTAGCATAGCTTCAAAGTCCTTTCCATAAGATCTCGCCCCATAGCTCCCAAGCTAAAGCCTCCTACACAATAAAATATGCACATTGCAATCTAGTTTTGAGAAAATATAGATCTTTTCACCTTAGACTACACCTTGTTCAATTTTTCTTTTTTTCTTTTTTAAAACCTTCTCAAATTGATGGAAGAAAGAAAAATGCCTCTTGAAAATTTTCAAGCTTTGGCTAGAATTAGATTGATGCGTGTAAAACATGTTTTCAAGATTTAGCTAGAATCAGATTACTCTCTGAAGAACATGTATGTTCAAAGTTACAATCTCTATTTGCAAGTCTATTTCAAGGCTTTACACGTGCATATTTGAAGATGATGATGATGGGTCTTTGAACATCATAAAAACTGACCACATATGATCTATATGACAACAGTGAAGTCCGATACTTGCTCCACCAGGGGGAGGGGGTTCAATCTTTTCACACTTCTTGACTCTCGATGTTAGACCACAGTCTAATTGCATGAGAAATCGAGGTGCTCTAGCTACTTCTTATGATACAACAAATGTAAAGGACTTTCCTTGACAAAGTGATAAGTCTCCACATGTTAAGATCCTCCCCCTCAATGACAAAATTTCCTTTTGCAATATGTATAATAGATGATGAAATTAATGCAAAATGGACAACAAATATAAAATTCACTACTCTTTGCTAAAGGCTTTAAATAATAATAAACACAATGACATCCCACACAGTATCATACTCAACCATGAGGAAGCTGAAAGAGTCAGGGGATTCCATAACTTTTTGAACCTCTAATTGCTCAAGAGAGCCTTACAACTCTTCGTTAGAATGAAACTTCTCTACTCAAATTCATATGGAGAGCGAGATAAGGATCAAAAAATAAAAAACTATAATTACATACGTTGACACGCGGCTTGAAGTGGACTTTAGCTGATGTACATTTTTGAAAAAGGAACGATATGGGCTATGGCACTTTACATTAATTATGTTAAATAGTTTCAAAAAGTGAAAGTAGAAGTTCTTCATAGCATGCATTCACAATAACTATTTGAAAGAGGCTAATTTGGGACTCCTAATATTGAGATTTAAATATTCATTCAAGTGGGTGCAAAAAGTATGCACTCCATGTGGCTGAATAAATTCTCAAAATTACATATTTTTCTCATTTAAAAAAATATGAGATATGTGATAAAAGAGAGAAAACGGAGAGACAACTACTCAAAAACATTTGGGATTTTTAAAACAACATCACATAAGTTCTATTTACTAAATGTAGATTTTTAAAAGAAAGCTATTATTTTTCCATATTATGAATGCAAAGGAAATTACATTGCGAGATGACTTACAGGTTTGTAAGAGAAAGCTATTAATTTTTCATATTATGAATGTAAAGGAAATTACAATACAAGAGACGACTTACAGATTTGTAATAACACCCTCCTCCCCCCTTTTCCCCCCCAATTTTGAAATTCAATGAACTTCCCCTTTTCATTCTCTCTCCTCTCACAACTCATGAGGAGAAGACTATCTTATAATTTGAGTACCCTTTGAGCCTCCTCTTACAACTTATAAATTCATAAGGCAATTGTTTCTTAAATGCAAACAATTGATTTGAGTCTTCTCTTACAATTTATAGATTCATAAAGCAATTGTTTCTCAAATGCAAGTATTTTTTTGAAAAGGTATCATTATATATGGATTATATCTAGGATCTAACTTTACACATGGTAAAATCCTCCTAAGCACTACATAAGGATTCTTCCCAATAATATATTTTTGTAGGGTACACCACATGCATATGTTACATTTTCTAATTTTTTGAAGACAAGTCATATTTTTTACCCTTTCTTATACCAAGGTCTTTTAGGTAGACAAGTCATATTTTTTACCCTTTCTCATACCAAGGTCTTTTATAAGTATAACTATGGTATTTACAATGATGTATTTCACTCTTACCCAAGCACATGCATTTAAATTATTTATCCATAGATGAGTTATTTATATCTTATAGTTCCTTCATCAAAATACGTTATCATTGCCACTATTTGAGATGTTTCATATATAAAGGTGATTGTAAAGGAGTTATTATCTTTTTATGTCCTTCAAGTCTCATCTTACAACTCATGACAAGAATATCTTGTACTTTGAGTCTCCTCTTACAACTTATGACAAGAATCTCTTGTCCTTTAAGCTCCTCTTATGCCTTATAATGAGATGGTTTCATAAGTAGATTGTTTTTTAAATGCAAATAATACTTTGATAAAGGACCATCTATTGGAGCCTTATATCAAGGTTCCAATTTTACAAATGAGAAAATCCTCTTGAGCTACACAAAATTCTAGAAGTATTATTCCTAATAACCCCACATACATATGATATATATGTATCAAGACAACAAAATAAGGGTCTATTATCATGGTATAAATATAGATGGGCCAGCATATATACATTTTTTCAAGCTATATATACATGGGTTGGCATATACATTTTTCATAGGTATAGGAAAGTATAGAAACCTTGGACAAAATATAAATGGGTTTGCATATACATTTTTTATACGTATATGAAAGTATGGAAACCTTGGACAAAATATAAATGGGTTTGCATCTACATTTTTTATACGTATATGAAAGTATGGAAACCTTGGACAAAATATAAATGGGTTTGCATATTTTTTTGAGGTATATGAAAGTATAGAACCTTGGGAAAAAAATTTAAATTTTGTATATTATCTACTAACATGTAGTGTATTTTTGGTACTTTTTCCTTTGGAAACCACTCAAAAGCAATGCTTTTAAGCAAATTTACAATGTTTTGCCACAAATTCTCCATGTAAAATAGTATAATAAATTTTGGAGGACATTGTAAAAAATAGCCATTGGGCTAAATGTAGACCTTATTTTTTCCTTGATATGTATCTAAAATATTTATCTATAGATGAATTTTTTCCACCTTATGGAATCCTTCATCAAAATATTTATTGTCGCTATTTGAGATTGTATATATATAAAGGAGTTATTCTTTTTGAGATTTTATATATATAAAGGAGTTATTCTTTTTGTGTCACATCTTCTATCCCCCCCACCCAAGTGAAGAAAGTTTTACATATAAAGGTGAATATAAAGGAGTTATTATTTTTGTGTCACATCTTCTATCCCCCCCACCCAAGTGAAGAAAGTTTTATATATAAAGGTGAATGTAAAGGAATTATTATTTTTGTGTGATCTTGGGTGTATATTCATATACTCTGGTCACATCTGGTGACATACAAGTTGTGCTAAAGTACCACTGCAGTCACAACAATATCAAGTTGTGCTAAAGTACCATTGCAGTCACAACAGATCTGTGTTAAAGGTTACATACATAAATTATATGTTTCCAAGTTTGTGGTTATTATAGGCAAACATATCTTGCAAACTCAAGAATATTATTGGTGAGAAACTACAAAGAACAACTTCCATGCTTGGAAGTTCAGAATGACCAATTTCCTAACGGGTACATGATTTTGGGACTATGTCAAACGAGACAATGAGGAGCGTCCAGAGTCGTCGTCGTCGAAAGAGAATGCCACTCTAGTAGATATAAAGGCATTCAAGGATTGGAACGAAGGTGCAAGGAATTTCATGTATTGGCTTTCAATCAGTGTCACAGACACAATGATAAGACACATACATGATGCTAATACTCCAGCAGTATGGTTGAACCAGGTGTGCAAATGTTCCAGATCAAAACAAAGGCAAGAAAACTATAGCTAAAACAAGAGTTGTATATTGTGGAGAAGAAAAGCATGTCTATCAATGAGTATGTTTTAAAGATCAAGGGCATTATTAAATCTGTTGGGTCTGTCAATATATCGGTGGAAGATAATGAATTAGTGAGAGTCTGTCTAAATGGACTTGGCAAAGTGTACAAGTCATTCAAGACCTCCATTGCAGTCAGGGCAATGTTCCCAACTTTTGCGACTTAGTGTCTATGCTAATCATAGAAGAAAAGTCTCTTGGTGATGAGGACTCTTCTCTTCACAAAGCAAAAACACATCAGAATAAGCCTTCTACTCCAATTCAGGTAGAGGAAAAGATAGATGTCATGGTCGAGGCCAAGGTGGTGGCCAATGTGCCAACCAAACTTATGGACAACAATAGTCTAATGATTCACAACAACAGCTGCAACAATCATACATAGGTGGAAGAGGCCAGTCTAGAGAGACAGGGGAGCTAGAGGGGCCGAGGTGGTTGGCAAAGTAATCAGAGTGAAAATAGCATAGAGTGCTATTATTATGGAAAACCAAGGCACGTGGCAAAGGACTGCTTTAAAAAGAAAAATAATATTAAAAGTGGAAAGTTGCAGAGCAAGGCAACTATGCATCATCTATTAAAAGTGGAAAGTTGCAGAGCAAGGCAACTATGCATCAGAGTGAAAATAGCATAGAGTGCTATTATTATGGAAAACCAAGGCACGTGGCAAAGGACTGCTTTAAAAAGCAAAATGATATTAAAAGTGGAAAGTTGCAGAGCAAGGCAACTATGCATCATCTATTAAACAAGGTGGTGATGACAGAAGTGAGCAATTGTTTGTGATACAATACATGCTCAGTTCCACAACAAGAAATATGTCATGATCTAAGATATATGTATATGGATTCTAGTGCCTCTAACCATATGAACAGTCATGGTGAATGATTTAGAGACATGCAAAAAATGGAAAAACCAGGTTATGTACAAACAGGTGATAATACTACACATTCCATTGCATATGTTGGTAAAGTGCCACTATCTATGCAAGATGGAAAAATGAAGTACTTAGCAGATATACTTCATGTCCTAAATATTACAAAGAACTTAGTTTTTGTTGATGACAGATGGTTGAGCAAGGTCTACAAGTGAGGTTTAATCCTCAAGGATGTTTTGTGGAAGACTTCAAAAATCAGTGTCGCTTGGTTGCAAAGGGTAACAAAAATGGCAAGATGTTTACTTTAGATGTGAACATGCCTGAGGTAAAGGCAACCATGTTTGCATATAAAACAAGTGTCATTTGCAAATATTGACATATGGCATAAGCGCATTGGTCATGTGAATATATAGCAGAGCTAAAGTCTATATAGGCCCAAAATATTATTGCAGGTTTGCCAAAGTTTAAGGTTGATGGTATGCATAAAGTATGTGAAGCATGCTAGCTTCGTAAGTAATCCAAACTTGCTTTTCCATATGAAAAGCATGTCAGTGTAAGGCCATTAGATGTTATATATTCAGATGTATGGGGACCGACCAAGACTACAACAATTTAAGGTTGCAAGTATTACGTTATATTCATTGATGATCACACTAGGAAAGTGTGGGTTTATTTCATAAAAGGAGAAAAGTGAGGCGTTTGTCTTAGATTCAAGCTTTAATTAAGTACATGTTGTCAAGAGAATATTATAAAGAACTTGGTTTCTGTTAATAAAAGATGGTTGAGCAGGGTATACAAGTGAGGTTCAATCCTCAAGGATGTTTTGTGAAAGACTTCAAAAATCAATCCTGGTGTGCGTAAAATTGGTATGCCAAGTTCCTCATCCAAACTTTCTGAACTTGACGACTCATAACCTGTAATGCCAATTCCTTCAACCTTCTTTTTCCCTTTATCCACAGCACTACTCCCAGTGCTCACACTCTCATGTCTCAAGCGTCCTGACCATAGATGTATAGTGCTACTCTCAGACTCTACTGGCCCAGATATAGAAGTAGAACTTGCTTGTGGCAAGTTCACATGCACATCAGCATCAACAGAATCAATGACACCCTCATCCTTTGCCTTGTACCAACTGGCAAGTTCATCAAACACCACATCTTGTGAGATAACCACTTGCCTAGTTTCTGGATTGTAACATTTATATGCCTTGCAATCCTGTGCATACCCAACAAAAATGCACTTTTATGCCTTAGGATCCAACTTCTTCCTTCTTTCATCTGGCACATGCACATAAGCTATGCTACCAAACACTTTGAGGTATCCAATGTCTGGCCTAAAACCTGTAAGATGCATCTCTGGCACGTAATTCCATGTATGGCTGTTGTGGGTGTCTTATTAAGTACATACACCGCTGTGGCACATGCTTCTGCCCAATAATAGTCTGGCATGCTCTTTTCATTGAGCATTTCCCTAGCCACATCACAAATGACTCTATTTTTCCTCTTAGTAACACCATTTTGCTGATGTGTGCACCTGCAAGTTAACTGCCTTCTTATGCCATGCTTTCTTAAGAAATTCTCAAAAGCATGTGAGGTGTATTCACCACCTCCATCTCTCCTCAAACATATTATCCAAGAGCCATATTGCTTCTCTGCAAAAGCTTTTAAGTCCATAAACTTTCCCAACACTTCACTTTTCTCTCTGAGAAAGTAAATCCAAGTCATTCTGCTGAAATCATCAATGAATGTCACATAATAACTAGCTGTCTTTAATGGATGGGTTTTGTGCAAGACCCCATACATCACTATGAACTATCTCAAGTGGCCTGCTACTCATGTTGCCTTCTTTAGGAAATGGCAACCTTGCTTGCTTTCCAAACTGGCAAGCATCACAGACATGCATATTCCCATCATACTTGAATCTAGGCAGCCCACTAACAATGCCTCTTGCTACCTGCATGTTCTTTAACCTTTGTATGTTCACATGTCCAATCCTTTTATGCCACATGTCAATGTCTTGTACCACATTTCGGCTTTTAGAGAACATGGCTGATTTCAATTTAGGAATCCTAGCATCCAACTTAAATAACCTGCCTTCTTTCTTGCCTTTGGCAATGGCTCTACATCCATTTTTGAAATCCTCAATGAAGCAACCATGCTCGTTGAAACGAACCTGTAAACCTTGTTCAACCATTTGACCAACTAAGGCCAAACTTTTTATAATAGAAGGCACATACAAGACATCTACCATCAACTTTGTTTCACCATTGTGCATCACCAATGGTACACTTCCAACATGAGTGATAGCATGCTGGGAATCATCTCTTGTCTCCACATAGCCTTTCACATCCATTGGCTTGATATGTTCAAACCATTCGCCATGACAAGTCATATGGTTTGATGCTCCAGATTCCATATACCAAGTGTCATCACTGTCACCATTTGTCATCATAGATCCCACGACATGTTTCATGGCAAACAAGTGATTTGCGCTGCCATCATTACTGCTTGATGCAAAATTTTCACCATTTGCATAATTTCCACCATGTTGTGCATAATGTCCACCATGTTGTGCTCTACCCCCTCTCAAATCATTTTGTTTGCGGTAACAATCACATGCCATATGACCAAGCTTCCCATAGTAATGGCATTCCACATTTTGCATAGACGTTTGTTGGCCTTGCCAATGTCCTCTTCCACGAGGATTACCTCTGCCTCTCTGAGGTGTATATCCACGACCACCTCTAGCACCATATGAAGGGTGAAAATTCTGTTGTAGTGACCTATCCTGCCATCCACGACCTCGTGATGCAAATCTCCCCCTGCCTCTAAATCCCCTTTTGTGAATAGAAAGCCTGATTCCTGTCATTATCATCATGGCTAGTAGATGCATCATGAAAAGAGTCACTGAGTTTGATTTCCTCAACAAGCAAGAGGAGTGAAACCAACTCATCAAAATCTGGTAAACATGTACTCCAAATAGAGATAGATGTATCAAAAGACTTGTACTCCTTGCCAAGACCACGCAAGGCAATGTCTACCAAATCATCATCAGGCATGGGGGCATTGATAGTTGCCAATGCATCTGCATACTTCTTTATCTCTTGAACATAATCATGAATACTCCTTCCTTTCTGCTTCACATTATGAATCTGTTGTCTCAATTGAGACTTACGAACACTAGTATCTGTATCAAATAGCTTTACCAACGTATCCCATGCATCCTTGGGATTCTCAGCATCATGTATATGTATCAGTATAGCATCTGAGATACATATAGACAGGTAATGCAAAACTTTGCATGCTCTCTCTAACCACTGTTTATGAGCTACAACTTGTTGTTGTGTAGATTATCGGGGTATCCGCACTTGCAACAAGGTTTCAAAATCCTTTTCCTTTCAGAAAACTTTTAGTCCTGTACTTCCATGCCTGGAAGTTCTTTCTATCCAACTTCTCACCCTCAATCTGTACTGGGTTGTCTGACATATTTGTTCAATGCAAATACACCTTCCACACATGTTCAATTCTGTAAATGAGCCTTCCTCAGCTCAACCACACTCTAATAAATGTTCCAGATACTCCAAAGTACTCAACAAACTTCACTGTTGATGTAGAAAATCACTCTGATTGCATTCAAATTAAACTGGCATATGCAGTCCAAAGTACCCTGTTTTGGCATGCTTTCCAAGGCCTCAAATTGCAATGTAGTGGTTCAATCAAATGTGGATAACTTGCATTGACACCTAAACAAGCTCAATGTTGCATATTAACACCAACCAAGGTGCATACATATCAAAAATATCAAATCCCCTTCTCTGTTTTGAGAAGAACCAATAAAACCAGTAGGATAAGTGCTCTAATTTCTTCAATTCTTGTCCAAATTGAGAGACCAGGCATTCATTAGCTTAGCAATGATGTCTACTAACTCCACGTAAAAGGAATTAGACCAATTGTAAAATTTGAGAGAGTAATTAGCCGATTAATGACCCTCTATTTCACTAATCACTGTATATAGCCTATTTAATCAGCTCATAATCAGCTCCAAAAAGCATAATTGCTCCAACCAACCACATAGCAACCTTCTCATCTATGTGTATCACAAAATTGCTAAGACAATTTTGAAGTTAATCAATCACAATACTTGTATTTAGCCTCCACTTTTGAAGATGAGCAAAAACTGCCCTGTTTCTGGACTTCACGCTACGTCGCCTGCTATAGAGGAGGATTGGTGAGTTGGTTGTGGCTATTGATGATATATGTGAGTTGCAACACTCCTAGGCATGCACACAATCCACCAATGTGTTGATTTTTGCAAAAGACGGGCTTCAATGTCATCAACAATTGCCTCTATTCTCTGTTTTTGTGAGGGCTTCAAAACAGTGAGTTTTTGATCACTCAAATGCATCAAACTTGCTCCAAATTCATTGTAGGGCTTGCACATGAGTTGCCAACACATTCCCATTTGCCAAATACATGATTCTTTGTCAGATTTGCAACCATTTGCCTCATACATTCACCACACTCAGGCTTCAATGGAGAGCTTGCAAAACATAAATTTTTCCTTTGCTTTGGGCAACTCAAATCTGATGTTGTTTGTGTTTTTGCACCTGCAATCCGCTCAAGGATGTTTAGTATTCCTTACCCGGTAGGCCAAGCTCTCAGATTTGGTGAAAATAGATGTGCTCCAAGCTTCACAGCTCCAATGGCAAGCTTCACAGCTTCTTCTCCCTCTTCTCTCACTCACTCATAAACCCTAATAGAGAGCACCGGCTCTGATACCATGATGAAAAACAGGAAGAGGGAGAGGAGACACACACACAAGAGCAAACCCTAATGTATTAATCAAGCCCTAACCATAGAGGGAAGACATGTCCCTTCTCACACAATGCATAAAGCCATAATCCATAAGCTACAACACACTACATGTGTTGTGTCCACACACAGCTAACCTAGCTAGTGTCCACACAACTATGACCAGCTGGACGCGGTCATTTATGCCTCACACATGTTACTACCTAACACGCCAGCACATAGTGCAACTGGCACAAGCTGACATCGAGCTGAATCTCAACAGTGAAGAGCAGAGAGGGTTGTCATCCCCGAGTGGTATTGATGGTGAAGATAAGCAGAGAGTGAACTATCGTCTTGATGGTGTAATGTAGTAGAGAGTGGGCTACTATCCCAGCGAGTATTCATGATAAAACGATGATGTCATGTACTGTAGTGGAAAGTGGGTTGTTCTCTCGAGGGTGTGAGCTGAGGAAAAATGCCAAAGTTCTCTATGTAGCAGAGAGGGTTGTTGTCCCATGAGCTAAAGATAAAACGATGATATGCTCTACAATAGTAGAGAGGGCTGTTGTCTCATGAACAGATATATAATGCTGATGTGATCTATGTGGCAGAGATGGCTAATGTCCCATGAACAGATATGTAATGCTAATGTGATCTATGTGGCAGAGAGGGTTGCCATCCCAAAGTGTAGCCAGATGTAAAATGCTGAAGCTTTGTGCCATAGCAGAGCGGGCTACTATTCTCAAGGTGTGGCATGTAGTAGAGAGTGGGCTATTGTCCCAAGGTGTGGCCAATAGTAAATGCTGATGTGCTGGGGCTGACAAGCGATGATGATAAAGCATGTATGGTGTATGCATCGGGTAGCAGCAATAGCAGATGGTGCCTGATATGGTCAAGAAGTGGTAAAATGGTGAAGTGATGAGGCAAAGCTATATATAGTCCCTGGGACTACTGGTCGGCTAGACTAAAGACTATCAGTCCAGCAACAACAACAAAGACACAAAAAAGATGGAAAAACTAATAAATCTAGAAAAATTCCAGATAAAATCCCCTTTTTAGGGTTGGACAAAATGCCATTTTCAGACAGTGTGCGCCCAACTATATGAGCTACCTGATATAGCTATGCCATAACTCTAATGAACCAAAGTGGATGTCACATAGCATAGTGGCATATCATTTACAATCATACCAACCATGCCAATGATGTAAGTGCACAATTGTCATCCTTGCATGTTACCCATATCCACACTAGTTAAGCTTGATATTTCAACACTCCCCCTCAAGATCAACTAGTAGATATGGCATGTTACCCATATCCAAGGTAGTTAAGCTTGATATCTCAACACTCCCCCTCGAGGTCAACTAGTAGATATGGCATGTTACCCATATTCGCACTAGTTGAGCTTAATATCTCAGCACTCCCCCTCAAGCTTAACTCCATTACTCCATACCCTACACTCCAAGTATTCTTTGTACTTGATGATTTTGTGAAGATGTCAACTACTTAACCCTTTGTGCTGACATACACCAAATCCACAACACCTACTAGAACTTTCTTCGTCACAAAGTGATAATGCTTGCTTAACCCTTTATACTGACATACACCAAATCCACATCACCTACTACTAGAGCCTTCTCCCTCATAAAGTGATAATGCACCTCAATTTGCTTCATCCTAGCATGGTACATTGGGTTACTCATCACTAGCTACATGTTTCTCATGTTGTCATAATAAATCACAACCACCCTATCCATGGGCTCATATATGTCATGCTTCTATAACCAAGCTACCTCACATGTTGCTATAGTAGCGCCCCTATACTTAGCCTCTGTACACAATAAAGCAACCATTGGTTACTTCTTAATATAGCAGCACCTCACATGCAGCTATAGCAGCACCCCTATACGTAGCCGTTGTATTCGACAAAGCAATCATTGGCTACTTCTTTGTTGATCCAACTACTATTAGTAGCACTCCTAAAAGAAAACATAAAGCCACCAGTAGATCTCCTATCTGAGACACTACTAGCCCAATTTGCATTTGTATATCCATGTAGATATATATGTACTCCATCCTTATAGAAAAGTTCATAGTGTATTGTAGCCGCATCCAAGTGTGGCTTTCTCGGGGCCTCCATAAATTAACTCACCAACCCAAAATATTCAATCTAGCCTAGTGATAGTCATGTAAATCAAACTCCCTATAATGCATTTGTGCATAGTAGGGTCCTCCAAAAGATCACCTAATTGCAATGAGACTGGCTTACAACCTTTCAATCCCCATGCTTAGACAACATGTCCAAAGCATATTACCCATTTCCAAAGCATACTACCCCTATGTAAAAGCTACATCCCATTATGTGATCTTATCACCTCTACACCTAGGAAGTATCATACCTAAATCCTTCATCTCAAACTTCTTCTTAAGAAGCATCTTCACCAACTATTAAATAGTGACATGACCAATATGCTTATGCCAAATGTCAATGTCTACAATCACACCTGTACCATGTGCAAACGTTACAATCGTTAAATATTAACATGACCAATATGCTTATGCCAAATGTCAATGTCTACAATCACACCTGTACCATGTGCAAACATTACAACCTTCACTTTAGGGATGTTTACATCCAATGTTAGCATTCTACCAATTTTGTTGTCCTTTGCAACTATGTGGCATTGGTTATTGAAATCTTGTATATAATAGCCATGAGGATTAAGCCTCACTTACACACTCTACTCAAGCATTTATCCAATAGGCACCAAGTTTTTTACAATATTTGGAACATGAAGTAAACCATCCACGTACTTCATTTTTACATCCTACATAGACACAATGACACCTTACCACCAACATGCATAATAGAATGTGTAGTGTCATCACCTGTTTCTACACACCTTATCAACATGCGTAATAGGATACGTAGTGTCACCTGTTTCTACACACCCTAGATTTTTCATTTTTTACATATCTCTAAACCACTCTCTATGAGATTGGTCATGTAATCGGAAGCACCCAAATCAACATATCATACATCTTTAGCATTCCTTGCATCTGTTGTCATGGAACTAAGCATATGTTGCATCACAAAAAGCTACTCACTTTTATCTTCAGCTTGCTTGCACACTTGAAGATGTTGTAGCTTCTTGCTTTTAATGTCATTCTGCTTTTTATCTTCAGCTTGCTTGCACACTTGAAGATGTTGTAGCTTCTTGCTTTTAATGTCATTCTGCTTTTTATAGAAATCCTTTGATATATGACTTAGTTTACCCTGCATTAATAGAACTCCATGTTATTTCCACTCTGTGGATAGTAAACAATTCATTTTTTGTGCAGTATCATGTGTTGCTAAGTCAGTTTCTAAATCACTTCATTGATTAAGTATACTACTTGATCACTTACCAGCTCCACTAGACATCCAAACCTCGTCATGATCTTATATAAGAATTTGGCTACTATGGTAGAGCTGAATTGTCCTTGAGGGATTTTGCTTGCATCCATGTAGTGCAGTAGTAAGTTGCCACAAAGATGTATTTGTTACCAGTCCTCCTTGCTAAAGATTTGAATGGTCCTACAAAATCCATTCCCCAATTTTGAAAGGGTTCAAGTGGTAGGTGTGGTTGATAAGGCATCATATCACAGATGATGGTTGTCCGATCTAACACACATCACATTGCTTGATATGATCCCATCCATCTTTAAGTACAGTGGGCCACCATAGGGGGGAATTTTTTGGCGATCATTTTCCAGTGAGAGCGATTCCTCCAAAATGGTGAGCGCTTTTTTTATCTCTACTATCACTCCCTCACTCTTGCACTCTCTCAAATATTAGGACCCTCTTTCATTCTCTCTCTCTCTCGATATCACTCTTACATCCATGCTCTCCCTCTCTCTTTAAACCCCCTTGTCTTATTTTCTATCTCTTTACACCCCTATGCTAACTCCTTATCTCTTGATGTGCAACCCGAAATTACTATACAAGGTACAAGATACACCCCTCCCCTCTCTCTCTCTCCCTCTCTCTCTCTCTCCCTCTCTCCATGCATGAAACAATTACAATAGATTATGTCATGCAAATTACAATTGATGATTCAAAATATCAATTTAAACCCTTAATATAAAACAATTACAATAGACAATGTCATGCAAACTATAATTAATGATTCAAAATATTAATATAAACCCTCCATTACTAGAGTCTCATTCATACAATGTCAAAAGAATATGCCATGAGAATCGTAGTTCAAAAGCAGATGCCATGAGAATATAGTTCAAAATAACAAAATAAAACCTCCATTCCTAGAGTCAGTCAAGTATGTGGAGGCATACTCGAGCTCTTGATTCTGTTATGTGGCCCTTGAGAAGGAAGGGGCTATGATGGTGCTATGCAATTTGGAGGATATGTCGAGATTGGCATAAAAGGTGGAGGAACATGGTAAGGAAGTGGTGCATTAAATGGAGGTGACATAGATGGGGAGGGATATGCATATGGCCTAAGACCTTGATTCCAATGGTGGCAAAGGTCATGGAGTTTCCATCATAGGTTTCACTTGTCTCTGTCTCCTTTCCAATGAATTTATTGTCACCGAGGTCTTCAGGCATGTCTTCAAGCCCTCCTAACTCAATTTCATGGCATAGCAAATCATCCTCAATGCTTATACAATGTCGAAGCATCTGCTTGCATGCCTTTGCCATGGTACCTGTCCCTGCAAAGCAATCAAGAACTAGGTCCCCCTCTATGGTGAAAGTTCCAAGCAACCACCTGCTGCAAAGTGAAAAAAATTAGATACATTCCCTACCATCTTGAACATGATTTCACAAATTCAAATTATAAAAAAGATCTTTCTTGTTTCATACCTTGCACAGTAACCACTGGTCTCTCAGCTGGACCTTGTAGAGGCTTACGGTCCCTACCCATTATCAAATTGGGTTCTTTCCTATTGTAGTATTCACACTCTAAAATAGCAATGAATGTGTCCCAAAACCTTTCCCATCCATGACATCATTTCCATTCTCTCGAATATATGTTGGGCTATATCTAGTTGGTGGATTGCGTACAAACACTCCAATAAGTATAATGGGCACCTACCCCACAATTACAAGTTAGACATTTTTGTTCAAACCATTGATAAAACTATTATATACTTATATGTAAACATAGTTTGTGTAGGTCACCTCCTCAGTTCCATCATCATCAATCTGATGATGGTAAGCTCCTTTAGATACAGTGTCCATGAGAGAGAGATTGTGAGATTTTGCGACCTCCACAATGGTTGGAAGATGATTAGGATTGCTTGCTGTTGTCAAAAATGTCGTGTTATCTTTTAAAAACTCATTGGCTAACACACATGTTGCAACCACAAGCTCCTTCGTCCACAAGCATTCCAATACTCCCATACTTGTTGAGTGAGACCCCCAATAAACCTTGCCATATGTGTGGCCCTCTTAGAAACAATCATGCAATGTCAAGGTCAATTGCTATCAGTTTCAGAAAAGACAAAGCAATGATCTATTTTTTTGAATAATTGATACACTCACAATGAACTAGATCCTCCAAGAATTGTGTCGGCCACATAAACTATGCTTTCTTCTATCACCATATGTCGTGGGGATGAATATCTTGAGATGCTATTTTAAATCAAAATAGAACATTAAAAACCCAAGAAAAGAACGTTGCATGAAACTTGCAATGATTAAAATATTCTTAGAAAGAGAATGACTTACTAGGTGGAGGACCAGCAGAACTAGATGTATCCCTATTGGAGTGCGATGCTTGAGATCTCAATTGTCTTTTTGTCAAATGCCTAGATTCGCAGTGCACTTCATCTCCCTTCTCTAATGGGACAAATTTCGATGGAGACTCCTCTCTCTCTTCTTCACTACTTGACTCCCCTTTTTGGCCTTTCGCCTTCTTCTTTTGACTTTTTGCCTTTTTTGTTGGAGGTCTCTTACCCTTTTGGAGATTTTCTGGTGCTTGCTCTCTGCCTTTTCCTTGTGGTACACGTGCTTTTGCTTTATCTTTGGAGATTTTAATTCCATGAAGCCCTATCCCAATACTTATCATTATTATACGATGTCAATATGCATTGTTGTAAACAAATGAATACTACTTCACTTACTTGTCCACAAATTTTTCTCTTTGGGTGGATATGTGTTGTTTTCATATTCCAACCACCATGGGAACAATTCCCATTCCTATGTCCCTGTGAGATCTTCAATCCAAATCTCAGGATAAATGCCTCTCTTCCACCTCACTAGTGACCCATTCTTTGGCTGGATGGTGGAGGGAAAGGGACATCAACTTGCTCTTTAGATGTTAGCCACCACCTATTCGAACATATGTTAGCATAAATATAATGTATGCATATTCAAAGTACTAATGTATGTTCGTTTCATACCTGTATAAAACTCATCGTGCGATTGACATCATGTGTGGCATAGCATCTGCTGAATAAGAAGGCTTCAAAATAGAAAGCCATGATCCAAACGCATGTGCAAAATGCTTATTTTTGCACTCCTTGAGGTAAGTCAAGAATGGTTTAGCTCCAAGATTCACTATATCCTCATGAGCCTTTTGAACCTTTGCAGACTCACTCAATACCAAGAAATATCTTCAATGTTTTTTGTTTCAAGCAATACCAATAAACAAATTTACACAAGAAAGATCGGAATGTATGGTCACTATATGACCATAACCTGCATCTATCATTGCTTGTTTTCCACCCGCAATTACTTGTAAAATATTTGCCTTCCTAATGAAATTAAAATAAACTTATAAGGGTTGTGTGCAAGAGAGATATATGCATGTCCTTTCAACCTTATGTATTGGACACTTACTTTCTCTCAGGCAAGATTGAGTGCCCCAAAAGTTGTAACTTGTCCATGGTCATTGTTGGCCTTTCACGTTCCAATCTTGGTGTTTGAACATTACATCAAAGAATCCCTTTCCATTGGGAGGATTGGAAATAACCACCAAGAGATAACCCCTTTTGGTGAAGACCTTTTCTACATCCTTCAAATGCGTTTGGTATGCCTTCTCCTCTTCTTCTGTGTGATCGCATACACTAGGCAATTGATATGTCCTCGTGTTATGTTGTTTTAAACTCCTCCTATTTCACTCAAGCATGAAAGCTTCATATATTAAAATGTGAAGTTTCAAAAGTAAAGCAATTGCTACAAATAGGCAAGATATGGCATCATCCAATCTTTGTCTTCAGGGAGGGCAAGATATGGCATCATCCAATCTTTGTCTTCAGGGAGGGCAATTTGGGCAATTTGGTCGTCTAGGTAGGCGGTTGAAGTAGACCCTAAGTTGTCCTCAAACATCATGCGTGCATTCGTCGTCGCAAGCTAGGAGGCCAGGACTTGGAATTCTAACAAAGTGTTGGATGGCCTCTCGCTTTCTTGGATTTTCTCTTGTGTGGACCTGGGCAACAATGCTTGTAACACCCAATGGCCCACCATAAAAATCACTGGGTTGTTGGACAAGCAGGCCGTGACAACTATGGTGAGCACACCATAAGTTCAACTACACTCTCCCCAGACAATAACTATAGTGTTTTTAACTCTTCAATTCTTATAGTTGCGCTATTAGAAGGCATGCAGAAATGTCTCTTGGCAGGGCCAATCTACTTATCTGTTGGCTTCTTGGAGCTTGGAGGATGCTCATGTTTGGCAGATATGCCAGGTTAGATTATCGATGGTCGGTAATCTGATGTGGCACTACAAGCTCATATGGGACAACGCGAAGGACATGGGCAAGCGCTCCCCTTTCAAACATGGAGGTGACAAAAAGCTCTTTGCAGAGGAGGCTGTGAACGCATTTTTAGCCTTACTCGTATGAGATGAGAGAAAATATTACTCTTACGTCTACCACGTCAGATTACTCGGTAATTTGACGTGGCAGCTGGCAGCTTATGGCCACGTCAACCTCGAGCCTAAATCGATGAAGCTTAAGAGAGGGCCTAAACCTGATATGCTTTGAGCTTGAACCGATGAAGGTGTGGATAAGGAGCTTAAGAGAGGGCGTGGATCAGGAGCCGATCGAAGAAGAATCCACTCACCGCGAAGTGACCAAGGTGTACGATGGACCATGCAGAGCCGGCGCGCTATAGCCAGAGACGGAGAGAACGACAAGACAGCTGAAGAAGATAAGCAGGATGTAGGATGGTCTACCCCTGAATGCTTTCCACTAAAGCATGGCAAAACACAAGCATGAAGAAATGCTTGATGAAAGCATGGCAAAACGCAAGCATGCCACCCAAACTCTTGCCCATATTAACATGGCCATACTTTAACCATGGGTCTCAATTTCTCAGGTTAGTAATTCTCGAGCTCTTAAATACCCACCATAGAAATAGAACCCAAATCCCATTGCCTATACATGTTAAAATTTGTAGATACTCAAGATTAACTTATACAATAGTTTGGTTTATGGCTTTGAGAAGTGGAGATCCGCAAGTGTATTTTACATATCCTTATGATACAAATTTGCATAAGCATCGATCCTTCCTTGTTGGCTTTGATTCTTCTCATCTCATGAGGGATGCTAAGTGCTATCAAGAGAGTGTGAAATGGCTAGTTTTTCATCGTCATATATCGCTATTCCTATTAGGTTGTACCCATTGAGTTCTTAGGTCTCTATCTTGTTGTGCTAAGGTGGCCACTCCAAGAGGGCTTACTCTCGAACCATTCACCCATTCTTGTAGCTAAGTAAGGCATTGGTCATGCATAGCTTTCCTGGCAATTGCCCACACATAGCCTTCTTGCCCCCATCATTCATGTGCATTAACCCATTGTGCTAGTGATCATTTCCAAGTTACCATTAGTGCATGCCCTACTAAGCCACATACAAGTACGTAGCAAATAGCCATTAACACAATATGGGTGATGAAGCGCCTAATGTTGAAAGATAAGGATTTGCAAGGGCTTGGGGATGATTTGCTTACTAGTTTCTTGTAGCCATTTCCTAATCACTCATAGATGCCACAAATTGTAGAAGGCATTGGTTATTGTTACAACAAGGACTCAATATCAAGCTATTATAAAATAGAGACTTATCTATACTCAAATTAGGGGTACTCTAGTAGAACCTTTTGACTTTGCTACCATTGATGTATCCATTGAGCTCTCAACTCTTTTAAATTGTTGATATTGATAAAACCTTATCAAGTTATCTAAATGATTTTCAATAGTTGAAGCCCCCCATATTTGGCACTATGCAATAGCACTAGTTCTCCTTTCTTGAAACCCACGGATTTTCAATTTTTAGTTTTTTAATTTATAAATTTTTAATTCATTGAATATACACCTTTTAAGAGAGAATAATATCCCTAGGTTAAAAGTAACACAATACCAATATATACATCTCCAACTTCAAATAAGAAATAACATCATCCTAAGGCTTCACAAATGTATTCAAGGTTAGACAATATCCAACCTTGGAGTATGTTCTAATGATAACATAAGTGGCTAGTTTACTTTATATAGTCATCTATAAACAGAAAGAAATAAATGGATCATGTTAGAGATGGTGTAGGCATTGGTCCACACAGATTTAAATGGACCAATCTAGCTAAACACTTAAGAGGAGAAGGAGCTATGTCTCAAGACAAAGGTAAAGGCCTAGAGTGTTTCACCTAATGGCAACTACTGGAAGAACTTAGAGAGATGACGAATAACCTAATTTTCCCATTGTTGTTCAACAAGGCCTTCCTAATTTGGATGTGTTTCCTCACAAAGACATATGGGTGTCTACATTCATACTTGATTGAAGTGATGTGCCATGAGATGAGAACTGTAGGTTATATAAATACATAATGATGCAATTATTTTTGTGCCACCCAATAATTAATTTATTAATTATATATGTAAGCACATTTTAGTTCCTAATCATAACCCTAAATGTAACCCTAACCCTAAACCTAAACCTAAACCTAACCCTGATTTTTTTAATTTAAATATTTAAGTTTCTTGGATTATCTCTCCCTTGCCCTTCCCTCCTCTCTCTCTCTCTCTCTCTCTCTCTCTCTCTCTCTCTCTCTCTCTCTTCATGGAGGCCAAGCTACTATTCCCCCAGATTACTGATGCTGACATGTGTGTTCCATTATGCAATGGAAAAGGTATTGTTAGCAAGGACTTTTTGATTAAAAAATCTTATCCCAAGGAGTTCAAGTCCTTAGATGCCATCATTCATAGAGAAGATGAGGAAAAGCATGTGAGCCTTATTCCACATCAAGATATGGAGGGTAATGACCTCTATATCCTTGAGGGGTCACTTTCTCTCTTGTATGAGGTGACATTCACTTCAGAATGTCATACACCCATGTGTAGTCGGGTGTTTATGGATCTTGAAAGCCCCTCACAGTTTGTTGATGTAGTTCTCTTCTTACGGACAAAGGTTCCTTAGACAGGATCACTTTCTCGTCACAATAGTAAGACTACCATGGATTTGTTGCTTACAACAATGAAGAAGGACAACACTTTGACAAAGCCTTGTGCGGCGAATTCAGCGAGTTGTACAAGTTGTGCGGTGAATTCAACGAGTTGTACAAGTTGAAGAGCTTCCAAGGTTTTATGATGGAGATGTGATATTCGAGTTTCCACACATAAAGGGATATCGAAGAAATTATTGGACAATACAAGAGAAATGGTGGAAAAAGTGGCTAGTGTTGATAGAAATATTGGTCCAAGAAGGGTGAAAATGTGTGTAGCCAAAGAATTGGTTGACATCATTGGGTGGTAAGGGAAGGGGGCCATGCAGAGCAGCTTGGAGAAAAGGAGTTTAGCGATGTGTTGGAGGATCTTGGACCTCTAGTTGAAAATAATAAGTAAGTATGCATTGAGAATTAATTGAAGAGGTGGTTTGAGCTTATTTAACCAATTGTATATTGCAAGTTTCGCAAGTTAGTATTGCAAGCACGTAAGGGTCCTCCAATTGGGTCTTTTGGCTATGATGATTTATTGTGGTTGAAGAGGGATTGTACCTATGATTTCTTTCATGGAAGCAAATTTCCAAGCCAAGGAAGTGAATCTGATTGATGTTTTGTCTTCAAGATGTCAACAAAGGGACCTGCATCAGGTGTTGATCTTTTAAATAGAGTGAGGCATTCTGGCAATGGTGATCTAAGGAGAGCTTGGAAATAATTTGACCACACACATCGCATTTTAGATTGGGTGACAATGGCATGCCATGTCTACGATCCAAGGTAGCAAGGAATTAATTTATGAAAACACTATAATAGCATTAATGTACATCATGTCATCACTTTTTTGTTGTTTTTGTGTGGTAGCTTGCAAGAGCTTCTTACAGTAGCTACATGTGAAATGAAAGAGGAGTACAAGACCTCCCAAGTCTTATTTTGGGAATGCTTGAATCATGTCATGGGGTGACACATGGATTTGAGAAGGCCAATTTTTTTGGGTTCGCACAGATGAGGCCCAAGAAAATTAGAATGCCATAAGAGAAGTATACAATGAAGGGCTAGAGATGAAGGGTCAAGAACGGTCATGCTTGTTCCATTAGGCACAAAGCCTCAACCTTCATACCACAAAGTATGTCGTGAAAGCAGTCCAAGGTGTACACAAGAACATGTGTGAGCAATCGCGAGTGGCAATGATAAAAATAGTAGCACAAGCACAAGCTCATGTCATTCGACAATGGTGGCAAAGTGGCAATGTGAGTGATTGAGACATACCTGCTATGGATGTATGGTTCAGTTGGTGGGAAATTTGTATTGCCCATTGGAGCAATATAATGATTTCTATATGACTACTACCCTATCTCTTATTAAGTTTGAGTTTTTGGAAACATAACCTTGGAGAAATTATTGTCATTGGCTTATTTGAGTAATTATTACAGGTAGAGAAGAGCCGTAATCAAGCATGCACACCACACTCAAACTTATCAGAATCCAAGCAAGCAAGTTGGCTAGCCGGGGAGGGTTTCAAGCAAAGAATATCATTATACAGTTTTGCGCTAATTTTTACTGGTTGTGGGTGCTCCTTTTTCCCCAAATTGAGCTCCATGAGCTCCTCCTCTTGTACTCAAATGGATTGTTGCTCCCTATCTTTGCAGCGCATTGCCTCCATCCATTCCTTCAGCCCTTTGGCTGATGGGTCTTCTTCTGCATTCCCTTTGGCTGATGGGTCTTCTTCTGCATTCCCTAAGGATTCAGCTTCTTTAGTATGCTCTTTTGACACTTCTTATGTGTTAGTTGCAGTTTCTTTCCCTGGGGATTCGACTTCTTCTGTCTGCTCCTTTGACACTATTTCTGTGTTAGTTGTAGTTTCTACCACTAGTTGCATGCTTAGTACTTTTGCTAAGTACTAAGGATTCGGCTTCTTCTGTCTGCTCCTTTGACACTATTTCTATGTTAGTTGTAGATTCTACCACTAGTTGCATGCTTAGTACTTTTGCTGAGTACTTGGACACAATCTTTTCTATGTCCAGATGGAACAAAGATATGAGATGTGGGTTTTATCTAAGGATTCTTTCCTCCTTATCTTCTTCAATCCCTTTCAGCATGTTCAGTCCTTCTGCATACAACGGCCTAACAGAGAGATTCACTTCCATCTTGGGATTTGTGGAGATTTTTACCTTCTTTTTTCCTTTTTTGATTGTGATTTTCTCCTTGTGCCAATTGTGTTTGAACTTTCCTTGGCCGGAGCCACGATCTTCTCAGTAGCATTGGGTATGATCCCTCATTTTCCATTCACAGAACAAGAAATGTGATAGGGAAATCATGTCCAACGATCTGAATGTGTTCCCCTTGGACTAATCCTAGGGGCTGGACTCTGTGTTGATCTACCATCTTCACAACAAAAGGAGCATGGTCATAGTTTGTGAGGATGAGTTCTTTTGTTGTGGATTCTGACAGTATGTTTACTCCCAAGCCTCCAATATCGCTCCTTGGATCTATTTCCCTTTTAACATTACTGTTATCTGGGGTACCATTACTGTTATCTGGGGTACATCATTGTCTATGTTTACTCCCAAGCCTCCAGTATCACTCCTGGGATCTATTTCCCTTTTAACATTACTGTTATCTGGGGTACCATTACTGTTATCTGGGGTACATCATTGTCTATGTTTACTCCCAAGCCTCCAGTATCGTTCCTTGGATCTATTTCCCTTTTAACATTACTGTTATCTGGGGTACATCATTGTCTATTACTATGATTTTTATTGTTTCGGACTGACTTGTAGTCGACTTCTAACTCACTGCTAGAGGAATCAGACAAGCTTATATGCTCTTCCATGGGACTTAGCAGATTGCTCAATAATTTCCTCCTATAATTGGGCACTAAATAAGGAGACAGGAGTTGATCAAGGGATATGTCCAGTTTTAACCCTTTCATATCCTCCCATATGTCATATTGTCGTGCCTTTTCTTGTGGCTTGTTGTTTTGTTGGGAGGAACTTGTTTTGTTGCTTGTGCTGCTATCTCCTTTCTGCAGTGCCTGACGATTATGTCTCACTATTGCTTCTTATTGCTGATTGAGCTCTTTCTGTGGACTTGTCCATCCCCACTCCATTCTACTACTCTTGGGTAGCATGTACCTGCTTCTTGAGCACACTATCTTCTCCTAATTGTAGCTGCTTGGGTTTCTCTTCTTCTTTCGGTTGCGAGGCACCTTCTCGCAGTTTTCCTTGGTCTGCCATCATGGCCATCATGCGGGGATTATCCTCCCATGACACTTCTTCATTTGACTCCTTGTGAGGCTTATCTTCTTGCAACTTTTTTTCTTTGCCTCCTCTGAGCTTCCCTCTATTCCCCTTGGATTCTGCCCAATCAAAGGGTTTTCTTCCAATTTCTTTTCTATGCTTCTTGCACCTCATTTGTCACTGAGTCTCTGACTTGTTTTTGTTTTCCCATTCCATATTGGTTGCCTTCTGATAGACTAGTTCATCTAACATAGCCAACTTCTCTTTTCCCTTTTGGGATCTAGTGATGAGACAGCCACGGTTGGTTATACACCTTCTAACTCTTTGAAATCAATGACATTTTTGGACGTTGCTGGTGCATCCACCCCTCTAACTTTTTCCTGCAGCTCTTGGTGCTTCTAAAATAACTGACACAGTCATTCCGCCCCCGGTGGCCAAGCTTCTAATAGTAATAACATTAGAACCCGTCTGACTATCAAATGCCCCCTCTTCCTTGGCCTTGCCCTTGGCCATAGTAAGCTCGATAAGGTGTTAGGGCAGCAGCTATGGGTGTTGATGTTGTGACTACATTCACGTGTGTCTACCCTGTTTCTGATATTGTATTAGCAATTGGAGGTCAGGTGTGTAATGTTTGGCAAATTGCAGAGGCTGGCTGCATCTTGCATTCCTCTTTCAGATGTCCTTCATTTTTGCAAATCAGGAAAAAGACACCTATTCGGTAGTCAAAGGAGTTTGAGGTCTTACCAGAGTTCATAGCAAACTTCTCCACAACCTTCTTGGCCAGGACATCCACCTTGTCCTTCTTGCCTTGTGTTTGCTCTTCTTGCTACGTCTGGTGTTCTCCTCAGATTCTGACTCTGACTCTAAGTCTTCTGATTTTGACTCGCTTCCAGAGTCGCTCTTTGAAGAGTCGTGCTCATTTAGCTATTTCCACGAGCCTGTTGAACCCTTCAGTGTTGATGTTGGTTGGCTGCCAACCGCTGGTTTTAGGTTCTTCCATGTAGGAACCAATCCGCAACAAGAACTACAGATGGTTTGTCAGCCAAAGAAAGTCATGCACATAGAGTGCAAAACTTGTCTATGTAATCTTCGACTGGAAGCATCTTTTGTTTCAAACTTCGCAGCTTGTCTTGCAGTTCAAAGTTAGTTTTGACAGTTCTAAATCTTTTGAGGAATGCTTCTTTTAGTGCATGGAAGGTGTGGAAGTGGTCAGGGTCATATTGGGATACCCATTCAATTGGTATATCCCCGAATGTAGCCTAGAACTGGTCCCACTTCCTTTCATATCAGAATATTGGTGCAAGTGTGATTTACCTTTCACACAACCTCAAATTTTGTGACATGGGTGTCAAGGTCTTCAGCCTCTTACCCTTGTAGTTTGGGTATTTTTTGTTGATGAATTATGGGGAGATGTGGAGTGTGTACCAAGTCGAGTGGGGCGTGTTGCTAGTGCAGTTGATTCCGCACGGACTGGGTAATGAGTTGCCTTACTATTGCTTCTACAAGAAGTTCCTCTCCCCTTCTGGAGTGCTGTGCCAGAATGTTTCCTTCATGAGAGAAATGGTGAGAGTGAAAGTAGTAGTATCGACAGTGTCGGTGGTCAATCCGACGGGCAAGACAGTACCACTAGCTAGAAATAATTCTATCAATGCTTAAGCCCAATTGGTTCAGAACTCACAAGCCGTCAACCTAAACAGAGAATGCACACAAAACTACAAAAGCTCACTCTCTCACTCTCACTCAGACAATACACAATAAATGATGCTCAAGCACTTTGCATTACTGTTAAACTTGTACAATGCTATTCTAGTTCAAACTAACTCTGTGTTTATTTCTCTCTTTGTCCCTCTATATATATCTCTCCTATCTCCTAACTGCTAACTGTGTCCTTCTTTACTTACTTGAAAGGACCCTCTTCTTGTCCCATCCAGCCGTTGTCCTTACTATTACAAGACTCATTCTATTATGAAACTGTTACAATAAAGTATATATGATTACAATAGATGCGTATGTGCACTGTCGTCTGTGCATGGCTATCAGTGTACTGGCCTTTTACTGTCAGCCTATGTTCTCTAGCCAGTTCCTTAGGTCCCACCAGTCAGCTCCTATCAAACACTCAACACCCAAGAGCAATGCTCAGCTAAGAGAGGGGTATATATTTTGCCTCAAATTTGGAAGCAAGGGACATACAGCTAAAGGATCATCTGAATATGATCCATGGGAGGACTTGTAGAATATGACACAACATTACTTTGGATCAATTATTATGTTTAGTGCCTAATTATCAGTAACAATTGTTGTTGAGAAAGATATTACCTATGGAGAAATTGGTGAAAGTTCACACCAATAGGCAAGTACATGCAGTATAATGTGGATCAGTAAAACCAGTTCCGAAAGATGATGAAGCAGTCCTAGAGGAGGTCATAGCAACATTTAAAGGTCATACAATGTCTAATGTCCTTATAGACGAAGGATCTAGAGTCAATGTGCTGTTAGAAGAAATGACCAACATATTCATGTAGTTGGGTTCACACTATGGAGTGATTTTTATATGTTATTATGGGAAAGTAATTTCCCTTATAGTAGTATTACTCTTATCTTTATGTTATGGTTATAGAGAAGAGAAGAGAATAGAATAGAAGGAAATTTAGCCATCCATCTCTCTTGTGTGCTTGTCTACTCTTTTGTGTGTGTGTGTGTGTGTGTGTGTGTGTGTGCTTGCAAGGAGCTCAAGCTCACCCTCTCCCCCATATTTATCTCATGGTATTAGAGTGCCAATTCATGTGAAGAGATCAACAAAGAAAGTGGTACACAAGAAAGGGTAACTCCATCTCTTTTCCTTTGATTTGGAAGAGCAAATCTCTGTAGATACCTGCTAGGCAAGAGTAGTAGGCATGCATAATAGTAAGGTCCACTATCACATCTTGAGCCACCCTGTTGTAGTGGAGCAAAGGGGGGTTTATTTATGTGGGAGGCGTCCACCTTGTAGGACCTCACTGATTTCATAATTTGGATTCAAGCCTATTTCGTGGCCCATTTTGGCTATGTAAGTTTTCTACAGCACTCTGTAAAAAGTGTCAATTTTGATTGTGCATGCCTAATTTCTAGTTTGGTGCAAAGTTGCACTAGGAATTTAGTTCCAGAAGAATAGTCTCTGCAGAGAACTTGAGATTTACAAGATAGTCTATGCAGAGAATTTAAGATTTATAGGTTGTTGGTAGATGTATGTTTATATGACTAGTTCACATAATAGCTATAGTATAACATGTTTATATGATTAGTTCACATAATAGCTATAGTATAACATGTTTATAGTACCATTGTGTTGTGTTGGAGATTATAGGTTTACTATAAGTGGAAAAAATGTTAGCAGGTATACTAACACAGAGTTAAACATAATTGTGACATTAATGAACATTCAAATGATGATCACACAGATTACTGAACATTACATATAGTAAGTACGTACACAAAATTGTGAAACAAAGATGCATAGCTAACTTTGTGTATTTCGTCTTCTGTATATATCTAGTCTTGCTTATGTATAAATAATCATCTGCATTGAGAAACAAAGTGTTATCTCCGATCCGAAATGCCTTTTAAGATCTTATTCCTAAGCTATCCCTAAGGTAAGATAAAAGTATCAATAAAACTAAGGCAAGTTATTTCCTAAGCTAATACCTAGCACACCTAGTGGGTAGAATGTCAAACCCACTTGATGACTAGTATTATTTAGATAAGTAAAAATAAATCTTGATTCTGTAATTTCTTGAGTAAACATATGTTGATCATATCCTAATCCGAATCGATCTAATGGCTGTCTAAAATCAGTATCTGTAATGAATTTTCCTATAAGAATCTATTTAAGAAGATAAATAAATAGTTTTTTTAAATTTTCTATAGTTCTCTGACCATATATTCAGATAACCAAATCTCACCTTTATAAGCGAGTCTTGACATTAGTATCAGCAACAGTTGGAACCTATTGATCTGGCTAAGGATGGGATTCGAAAGGATGATCTTGGTCCTAGAAAGGATGTAGATCATCTGGAGACTGATGGAAAGGCAATTACTAAGCAAGGGGTGGAATTTCTTTACTGAAATATGCAACAACATTTTGCATAATATGCCAGTTTGGTGGAATGGGCAAATCTCTAGCCCGTATAGTCTCTCCACAACATTTTGAATAAAATTGTGCATCTTTCCGGCTCTCTTTCTAGCATATGAACAGAACTTTGTGAGCAAGGGGTAGAATTTCTTTACTAAAATATGCAATAACACTTTTCACAGTATGCGAGTCTGGTGGAATGGGCAAATAAATTTGTGCATCTTTCCAACATACTAACATAACTTTTAAGTTCCTTAGCCTATGTCTCTCAGAGCTTATGTCTGGTATCCATTAAAATAGCATATTATCCGTGATTCTCTTTCAAATTTTAGATCTCCTCTTTCTATTCATCCTACTTGTCAACTGCTGCTCTTAACTCTCTGGATCCAGTAGATTTAATTTTTTAGTTAGTTAATCTTCTAAATATCGTGAGCTTTTGTTCTTTTTTCCAACTCTTGATTTGCCAACTGCAAAGCTATCAGTTGTTCTGTAGTATTATGATGATAAGCCATAGCCTATACTTTATAAATAATATACTCTCTTTGAGCACGGCTAAGCTGTTCATCCTGCTTAAGAACTACTTTTTTGCCCTTGTCATGCTAATTTCCAGCATCATCAGTCAAAGACTGGGCCCTTGAAGTCTTTTCTAGTATATCTGCAGAGCCTCCTACATTTGTTGCTAAAATGTGGTATGGCCCTGTCCACCTACTCCCGGAGCCACCTGCTTGCTTTTTCATTGTAGTAGGGCATCAGGTCAACATTTAAAATCAATCAGAAACTTAAATAGTTCTATATACCTAACATATAGATCTTCCATGTGTTGCTTGATTCGAGCTTCATAAGTATCTACATCACTCAGTTTTGTGAGCTGATAGACCTCCCAATCTTTAGCTACATCCATAACATATATCTGGCTTTGCAAGATCTGGAGTCTTGTTTGATCAGCTTTAGACGTAGCCTCATGTTAAATCATGGCAAACAAATGTTGAGTCATCAGATTTTAACATTTCAGCTCTAAACTTACGTATTTTTGCTAAAAATATAAAATTCCTTCTTACATTGTGGCCTTCCACGTTGGGTGTTGCGCTACATCCTCTCTAAGCGCTTCTAATGTTTGCTTCAAGGTCACCTATTCAGCTTCTAAATCTACCACCTTATTCCAGATTGTAGACATTTTTGCCAATTTTAGCTCTAGATTTTGTCAGCTCAGCTCTAGACAAGTTAAGGGCATTCTACACAATCATCTTTTTGAGCTATCAATGATGCAAACGCACCAAATACTTTTGTTGCACACTTGGAAATATATTTGCAGACATGCCTACAATAAAATTGTATCCACCACCTCCACTTCATCCGAAAAAATTAATGGAATTGAACTACCTGCCACATCAGGAGTGTCTCTGTCTCTACTTCTAGGTCCTTCTCTGGGGTATTTTGTTTGGTTATTTCCTTATGGGGCCCCTCTCCCATCTCCTTACCTTGAAACTTCTTCACTTTCTTCTGAAAGTGTGATGTGCCTTGTGCTCCTAAAGTAGTAATCAGGGTCTACACAATGGTTGAGATGCCTTGATGGAGAAAGTGCAGATATTTTCCAATATTTGTCTTTAAATTAGTACCTACAGTCTTAAGCTCTTCTTGCCTGATTAAACAAAATGTGTGCCCATGCTAGAGGCATACTAGAAGATGCATACAAATATAAACCCAGTGCCCTCTTTAACATGTAAGCGAGCTTGTGGGTGAGGATGACCATTTTAATGAGAAATCTGAAGTGCAAGCTGTCTTGAGCTTCTTTGTGATTATTGAGTTTGTACTCCTAGCCAAACCCTTTGGAGCCAAAGTAGAACTCCATATCCTCTTTTATGGGTTGATGGAACATCCATGGAATGATCTTCAATGGAAAATGAAATACCTTGGCCACATACTTTCACAGAGATACCATTTCATGGAAAAATCATTTCATGGTTTTAGGCCATTTCATGGGAACATCTTTCATGGCCTAATGAGCTAAAAGCTTGGACATTACCCAATGCGTGCACACTATGTGGGTTCAAACACATGTCATGCAGGTGTCTGATAGAAATGATGTACATAGGTGCCAATTCTAGTAATTTACTAAAATAGGGTTTCAATACAAGCCCATTAACTAGCTTCAATAGTTTCACACCATCTAGAGATGTTAGCACAAATGTGCCCGTACCAAATTTTATGGATATCCAGTGAGGTCCAATCCACCTCAGCTTGAGCCTTCTCGAATGCAGAACTATTCTAGAATTGAATAATAAAACTGGATCACCCACATCAAAAACTTTGAGCTTTGTATTCCAAACCACAAAGAGCTTTTGATGCCTCTAGATGACGTCAGAATTCCAGCTAGTCTAAAGTCTGTTCCCACTTGGCTCACAACTATGTTCAAAGATTTAATTGATCAAACATTGGAGATTTAATCGTCCATTATAAATACGACACTCATAAGTGTAACTTGGAGTCCTCACAACATGCCATAAGTGTACCTTGGAGTCCTCACAATGCTCTACAAGCATTGATGCAAAACCATAAACATTGAGGGGAGTTTCGTTAAATAAAAATACCTTGATATATATGCATTATGTTAGCACACATGATTTACTAGTTTTCATTAAATAAACACACTTGCAATATATATTATGTTTAGCACACATGGTTTACTTGTTTTCATTAAACAAACACAACTTGCACTATATATTATGTTTAGAATACATGATTTACTAGCTTTTAACTTGTTTGGTTCTCTCGTACTTGAGTTACTTCAAAAGTCTAACATCATTTTAATCTTCTCATAATTGAGTTACTTCAAAAGTCTAACATAATTTTAATCTTCTCATAATTGATAGGTGAATGCTAGCTTAAATTCTTTAATTAATTTAATTGAATGATAGATGAGTGATAGCCCAAAAGATAGCTCAGAATGATAGCTCAAGTTCTTGAAATTAATTAGCACATTATATATTTTTTTCATTGAGAGGGGCTTATTTTGGTCCTTAAAAGTATCCACTCTTAGTAGAATTTTTTAAGGGGTATGCAAAAACTCAACAACTATATTCCTTTGTAGCATTTTTTGAAGGGTCATACCAAAACTCAACAACTATAACCTTTTAGCATTTTTGAAGGGGCATACCAAGAGTACCCTTGTAGCATTTTTGAAGGGGCATACCAAAAACTCAACAAATATACTAATCCACGATTTAATGTATATAATTTTTTTTTTGAATTTGATCTACTATGTTTAAAACACACTATTATTATCTATGCTATATGTCAAGACATGATAATGGAAATAAGTTGGTTGCAAATGTAAGATATAGATTGAGATTTTCTACTTGTTTCACAAATACTGCTAGTTAAAACCAACTCTTGATCACACCACAGCTCAAATATCTATCTTGAAGATGGTGTGTCTGTCCAACAATTCATTTTTCTTTGAGAATTCTTAACGAAAATATTAGGTGATTTGAAAAAATAAGTTCATAATTCAACATGGCCGTATAAAATTATGGGATTCAAATTTTTACATAGTTTATTTGTATGGAATGAAATAATTTGTGGGCATTAAGCATTGGAAATCAACTACACATATGTTAACAAAAACCACTTCACATAAACCCAACTAAGTGGATCATTTATAGAGAATGATAAGAATGGAATGGAGAGGATACCTCTTAAATGGACATGTAGTACAATATCTACACTTTATATGACTTTAGTCTCATCAAATAAATCACATTCTTGTATTTTTTACATGATAACAAGTACATCAAAAGTATTCAAAATGTTGATGAAGCTAAAGAAAACCACAAAGGTTGACGATGGAGTTCGAGGGGAATCCTATTGGATTGATATATGAGTGCTTTAATGCCACAAATGTTGGCAATGGAGTTCAACGGGAATCCTATTGGATCGATAATACGAATGCTTTAATACCACAAACTTAGGAGATTTAGGTCTCCACTACTATGAGACTATGTTGATTTGGCCCAAAAACTGGCCTTGGCTTGGAGCTTACCCTTTTTTCAAACCCATCCCAAAATCTTTAAACCTGTTTCTATGTAAAACTAGCTTGAATGTGAGTCATATAAAAAATGGAGCCTTAGCTGGCCTACAGAGACATGGGGAAAAAGCTGGATTGACCTTTGGTCTTTATCATTACCTGAGAAGGTTGTAACATTGTTATGGAAGGTCTTGATGGGTGCTCTTCCTAGAGGCCACCCCAAAGGCCACAAACATTTCATATCGAGGACATGTTGGAGGTGGAGATTGAATAAAGAGGACTCCTAGCATCTATTATGGAGGTGTCTGCACTTAGAGCAATGTGGACCAACTTGGGGACGTGGGCTATGCACATCCTGGTTGGACACTAGAGTAACTTGGGGACGTGGGGTATGCACATCTTGTTTGGACACTAGAGTAACTTGAGAATGGTTAGGTTTACTATCCTATGGAAATTATGGGGACGTGGGGTATGCACATCTTGTTTGGACACTAGAGTAACTTGAGAATGGTTAGGTTTACTATCCTATGGAAATTAAGTGCTTAAGACAAGAGCTAGTAGTTAATGCAATGATCTAGTAGAGATTAAGCTAAATATTTAGGAGGATGATTTGGAGGAAGAGTGTAGAAGAGGATTGGTAGAAGAATGCCTTTCAACTCCTTAGTGTAAAGTTGGGCTTTAGTGTTCCCATGTGCTATGTGGAGGTGAGGTTCAAGGTGTTGCTTTTGATAGACAAGTGTGGGTCCCTCTTTTACTAGATTATCATGTGGCCTTTTCTTCTCTAAAGATGGTAGGCTCTTAGATTGGGTTTGGATACTCTTGGGATGGCACTTGGTAGTTTGCTCATGTATATGGTGGTTTGGTAACTTGCTCTTATATATGGTTTAGCCTTAGTTGAGGTGCCTTTTAGTTTGTCGTCCTCTTTACACACGCACGCACGCACGCACGCACGCACGCGCACACACACACACACACACACACACACACGAGGTCTCTTGTCTCCATCTTGTTCTGTTCTAGCTTGGTCTTAGTAGGCTAGGTCTCCTCCTTTTTTTTTGGGATAACACAATATATAGACAAGAGCAAATTACCAAACCACCATACACACGAGGTCCCTTGGCTCCATCTTGTTCTTTTCTAGCCTGGTCTTAATAGGCTAGGTCTCCTCTCTTTTTTTTGGGGGGGGGATAACATATACACACGAGGTCCTTGGCTCTATCTTGTTCTTTTCTAGCATGGTCTTAGTAGGCTAGGTCTCCGCTTTTTTTTTTTTTTGGGATAACAAGATGGAGCCAGGGGACCTCTTGTGGATATGTATCCCCCCCCCCCCCCCCCCCCCACAAAAAAGGAGGAGACCTAGCCTACTAAGACCAGGGTAGAAAATAACAAGATGTATATATGTTACAGGATAACAAGATGAAGTCAGGGGACCTCTTTGTGGATATGTTATGAACCACCCCCCCCCCTCGCGCGCCTCCCAAATAAAAAAGAGGAGACCTACCCTACTAAGACTAGGCTAGAAAAGAACAAGATGGATATATGTTATCCCTCGCCCCCAAAAAAAGAAAAAAGAAAAAAGAAAAAGAGGAGACCTACTACTAAGACTAGAACAAGATGGAGCCTGGGGACCTCTTTTTTTTTTTTTTTTTTTTTTTTTTTTTTTGTGAGAGAAAGTCAACTTTGGCTTGTGGTTGATAGGTGATAATTTCCATTTCTTGTAGTGCAAATTCTCTCTCGAGACCTCTTGTGTAATTTGCTCTTGTATATGGAGTTTGTAGTCCCCTTTATATATATGTGTGTATATGTATATACATATACATACATACATACATATAAATATATAAATATAAATAAATAAATAAATAAATAAATATATTTATATTTATATATATTTATATAAATATAAATATAAATATAAATATAAATATAAATATTTATTTATATTTATATTTATATATTTATATGTATGCATGTATGTATATATGTATGTATGTATTATACATATATGTATGTATGTATGTATGTATGTATATGTAATATATATATATATATAATACATATATATATATATAATATAAATTTAAAAAAGGGCAAAAAAAGAGAAGAACAAGATGGAGACCTATTCAAAGAAGTTTGAAAAAAGAAAGAGAAAAAAAAACGAAACCGACGAGCATTTTTGGGGACCGGCCTATAAGGGCGGGCTCTTCCAAGTGGCTCGTGGGTTTGATCCTCGAGAGCACTCTAGCGATGGCTATGGCGGATGCAGACAAGTAACCCACATTTTCGCCAAGCAGAAGAAGCAGCAGAAGCTCTGGTGAGCTCCATGGCGGTGAAGAAGTCTACCCCCAACCCCAGGCTGTTCTGGTGTGCCTCCCTGCTGGGATGCACTCCCGGCTTCAAGAAATCACGATGGTAAATCCCCTCCTTAATCCCCATTTACATTGCTTGATCGCCTGCTTGAGTCTTTTTTTTTTCTTTTCTTGTCAATCTTAATGGCCATGGCTGCCAGATTTTTGCATCAAGTTGCAGTTATTTTCCCTCAAATCGAACTGATTTAAGTATTTATCTCGTTAATCTGATCATTAATGTGGTTACTAGCCCTCAAATTGCATTGAGTTGGTTTGTTTATGTGATTATTAGTGTAGTAACTAGCCGTTGGAGAAAGGCTTTGGACCATCAGTATGATGGGATATGTGTTTTGATCCTCAATTTGAGAGTCGAATTTGGGTAAATGGGGTTGAATGGTATTCATTTTCTGTTTCGGGAGCAGCAAGAAGCTGTTGAAGGTAACCATGTCCAGGATCAAGCTGCTGAGGGGGCGGCGAGAGGTTCAAGTGAGGCAGCTGAGGCGGGATGTGGCTCAGCTTCTGCAGCTTGGCCAGGAGCAAAACGCCCAGATTAGGGTAAGCCCCTAACCTTACACCTAAGCATTAACGTTATTGAACAGTTAACGACATAAACCTCACCTTAACACTAACCCAAAACCATCTTAACCTAAGCTCAGACCTTGTTTTTCACCCCAATTCTCATCATCAATTAGCTTTGCTTAACATTCAATCAAACTAACATTAGTACAGAAACAATCCTCCTCTTCCTGCATTTCCCGCCTTGTGAAATTTCAAACATTCTATGTATTTTACCGCTGTGTATGCCAGCCTTTTACAAACCTCACCACTATATACTGCCCGTTTGTGACAACACCCACTGGATTTTAACCACTATGTATTCCGGTCTTACCAAAATTCATTGTATTCCACCACTGTATAGTGCCCTTTTGTGACATCCTAAATATGTAAGATATTTCATTATTCCTGCCTTCTGGAAATCCACTGCATTTCACCACTGCATAGTGCCCTTTTCTGCATTTCACCCCCTGCCTTTTCAAAATTTGAAAAAAATTACTGCATTTCACTGCTGTCTAGTCACCCTTTTATGAAATTTCAAATAGCCACTGCATTTCACCACGGTGTGTTTGCATCTTTTTACACATAAAATATTCACTGCATTTCACCACTGTATAGTCCCCTTTTGTGAGATTACAAACAGGCACCACATTTCACCACCATCTACTTCCTGTTTTCTGCAATTTCAAAACTCCACTGCATTTCACCACTGAGTGTTTTTGTTAATCGCTTTAGATTTACCTATTTTAAATTAGCTTAATCTGCATGAGTTTCTTTGACACACTCATTTCGGCCTTTCCATTTGATCAGCTGGATAGATTGTGGAAGGAACACAGCCTGCTTTCTGCTTACATAAAGATAGGAGAATACTGCCAGCTAGTGAAAGCAAACCTCTCCAACATTGGCGGGCAAAGGTAAGATAGGACCCACAACCTGCTTTGACTGTCAGCAATGATAGCTTTAGCATGTTTTTTTCCCCTCAAGTTTTTCTATTATGTATGTATGTGTGGGTGTGTGCCCCTCAACACACATTTTTTGCAGTTAGACATCAGTATTACTGTGGGGTATATACCACCACACTACGCATGGCCTTTCATGATCTCCTTTAGGATCGTCGGTGTTTATTTGGGCTTTAAAGATTTACCCTTATTGTTGTTGGGGGGGGTGTGTGTGTGTGTGTGTATGCAGGCACACACACGATTTGCAGTTATATTATCAGTAATACTGATATATCACAACACTACACAGGGCCGTTCATGATCTCCTTTAGGAACATCAGCATTTCATGTGGGCTTTAAAGATCTACTGTGTGGATGTCTGTGAACGTACATAGGCACACATACACATTTTGCAGTTAGATCATCAACAATATTACTGTGGGGTATACCACTATACTGCAAATGGCCTTTCATGATCTCCTTTAGGATGGCCACTGTTGCATTTTGGCTTTAAAGATTTACCCTGATTATTCTGCAGGGAATGCCCCATGGACTTGAGGGAACCCCTAGCAAGTTTGTGTTTTGCTGCATCCTGCTGTGCAGACCTTCCTGAGTTGCAGGAGATCCGTGAAATCATGGTAACGAAGTATGGGAAGGACTTTTTAATCTCAGCACCTGAGCTGCATCCTGGTTCTCATGTGAACAAACTGGTAAAACTCTCAAACCTTCACGCAATTCATTGCACTGTTCTCTTGCCCAAGATTGACTAGCTTAAATGCCGTTTGCATCTGCTTGACAAAAATTGTGTGCATGTCATCTAAATTGTGTTCTTGAGAAGAAAACTGGCCAATCATGTATGCCATTTACATTTGCTTGTCAAAAATTATGTGCACATCGTCTAAACTGTGTGCTTAAGAAGAAAATTGGCCAACTATGCATGTATGCATACATTGGCTGTAAATACATGCATAGTACATACATGCGTACACACACATACATGCACGCATGTATACATGCATACATGGATGCATGCAAACTATACATGCATACATGGATGCATGCAAACTATACATACATACAATGTATACATGCCCACATACAGACAATGTATGCATACACGCATAGTTGGCCAATTTTCTTCTTAAGCACACAGCTTAGACAATGTGCACATAATTTTTGACAAGTAGATGCAAATGGCATACATGAATGGCATACAAAGGTAGATACGTACATGAATACATGCATAGTACATACATGCGTACACACACATACATGCACGCATGTACATGGATGCATGCAAACTATACATATATGCAATGTATTCATACCCACATATATACGTATCTACCTTTGTATATATTGTAGCATGTATATAAGTATGTTTGCATACATGTGTGTGTGTGTGTGTGACACCACTATGTTTACATACATCGTAGTTGTATGCATTCATGCGTACATGCATGTGTGTGCGCATGTGCCAGCAGCATGCCTTTCGTGCAAGAAAGAATGCGGCCTTCTCATACCTTTTGACTGAAAAAACAGTAACTGTCCAATGTATTTGCACGGTGCATTTCACTAGATGCCAAATGTGTTTTAGCTACTGGCACACCCCGTCCTTATTGTGAATTTTCTTTGTTTTCACACCCCGTCCTCATTGTGAATTTTCTTTGTTTTCTTCACAGTTTCTGGAAACATTTTCTAGCAAGGGGCCATCTGAGGTGTCCAAGCAAGCATTGTTGAAGGGCATTTCTATAGAGTACAATGAAGAGCAAGGAGTAAAAGCTCAGTTTCCACCCTCGCAGGCAGGCTCACAGGACAGCATTTTCATAATTTTTCTTAGTCATTTTTAACCTACATACTTTGTCCCCCCAACTCCCCTTCTCCCTTCTTTCCCTCTTCCCGGCTCTGCACTTTGTGATGTCTAAAGAACTTAAGATCGTATGTTGAATGAATTGTGTGCAGACGGACGCTCCATCTGGCTTGTCTGGAAAATCAGTTGCTCCTGGTGTCACAGACAGAAACCCACCAAGGCATGGACATGGCTCATCCACCAGCAGCTCAAAAGGACTTCCAAAGTCTAATTCTCATGACCAAGATGTGCAAGAAGAAAAACATCACAAGTCCTCAAAGCAGACCAGATCCACTGCAACTATGCCTACCGACGAAGGTGCCCTGGGCCCTACTGGAGAGCATGCTTCTATTGGGCGTGTTGATGGGATTGATCAGAAGAGAATGCCGAGGCGGCACAGGAAAGGAAGAGAACACATGCATTTGGAGGTAGATATAATGCAGGCGATTCCAGGGCAAGGAGGAACAATTGAAGCTGACATAGGTTCAAGAGAAATGCTCACAGGGTCTCAAGAATTGTCACATGGAAAATCTCATAAGGGGAGATCAAAGAGCAGGCCAAAAGATGCCAAGAAAGCACACAGGAGGGAGGCCAGAATCAACAATGATGATCAGGGTGATCAAGGTATTTTTAGCAATGGGAGATCTGTTCATGAGAAATCTGGGCCAGAAAGAACTGCCTTTGAGGTTGCCAATGGACAGTCTTTTATGCATGGATATGGTAATGGGTCTCTATCAAAAGACTGTAGTGCCCACATGATGCAGAGAGAGAGAGGACATTCTCTGAGGGAACACTCTTATGCAGAAGCTGAAACTGAGGATCATTGCGAACTTAATGGGAAATTTGTCGACGAGAAATCAAGGCCAGAAAGAGGGGCAAATGGGGTTTCCAATGGGCAGTTTTGGATGCCTGGAAATGGTGATGAGTCTTCAGCAGGAGACTTCAATATCTACGTAATGCACAGACAGAGGAAACCTTCTCATGAGAGACACCATCATGCAGAGACCACGAGAGAGGTTCATTGCAACTCTAATGGGAAATTGAGGCCAGAAAGAGCCGCAAGTGAGGTTGCCAATGGGCAGTCTTTGATGCATGGATATGGCAATGGGTCTTTACCAGCAGAAAATCTCAACACCCACATATTGCAGAAAGGGAGGAAACAGTCTCTGAAGAAACACCAACATGAAGACACTCAAACAGAGGCTTGTAGCAAATCCAATGGAAGATCTGTTGATGGGATAATGGGACCTGAAGTAACTACAATTGAGGCTGCTGCTGCCCGTGGGCAGCCTTTCATGCATGAATATGTTAATGGTGATGTGTCTCAACTAGAAGACCAGAGGACCCCCACAAGGCACAGAGAAAGGAACCATCATTTGAAGAAAAACCATCACGAGAAAGCTAAAACTGAGATCCGTTGGGAATCTAATGTGAAGTCTGTTGACGGAGAAGCAAGGCCAGAAGGATTTACAATTGAGCCTTGTATGTATGATGTGTTTCTTGGAGAGGATCATGATACCCACACAAGGCAGAGAGAGAGTAGTCATTATTTGAGGAAACACCACCATGCTAAAACGGAGGTTTTGGAAGGGATACATGTTGATGGGAAATCAAGGCAAGAAAGCACTGCAGCGGAGGTTGTCAATTGCCAATCATATGGTAATGGGTCCTCCCTACCCGATGACGACAAAGCCCATGTGATTCACAGAGAAAGGAGAAAGTTTCTGAAGACTTGTCATGTTGAAACTAAAACAGAAGCTTATGGGGAATCAAACGAGAGTTTGGACATTGTTGAAGTTTTGAATGGGCATGGCCATGGTGACAAGTCTCTACCAGAAGATTATACTGCCCGCATAATGCAGAAAGAGGGGAAACAACCTCAGGCTCTGAAGCAGCTTGCAGAAGCCAAAGTAGCAGGAAGTGGTGAAAAAGATGAGAATGATGCTATATGGAGTCAGTTTTCCAAGCCGCCACAGCGCCCGCCTCCGCCAGTTCCACCATACAGAGTTACCTCTTTGCCAAGCCATCCCATTGTAACCCCTACTCCAGCTTTACCCCAGCGGTCTACCACATTGGAACCCAGCCATCTTAAACAAAATCAAGAGTTGCATGTTCATCCGAAGCTTCCTGAATATGAGAATCTGGTTGCCAGTTTTGCTGCACTGAAAAACAAGCCACCCATGAAGTAAATGCACATCTATCACTTTGAGGATGTTCTACTATAATGTTGTATCTTTCTTTTATGTAGCAATTATTATTTTTTAAGAAGGTAAAACAAGATGCTTGAAATGCAACTGAACATTGAGGAGCAGCTTATTGGTTATTGATTATAACACCACCCCCCTGGGGCTTGTAACTTTTGCATATCCGTTTGTAGTGTTTTTCTCTTAAGAGGTTTGTTGTGGTGTGAGACATTTTGGCTGACAAGAGTGCAATGGTAAAAGCCTACATTGGTGTCTTTGTGCATGATGAATGTTGAATGTTGCAGACTGGGAAGGTTTGAGGGTTAAGAAAGCATTGAACTAAAGTACAACCTTGGGTGTTTGATAGTCCTTTCACAAGATGTGTATGTTTTCACTAAGCAGGTAGTTGGTATTTTTGTGGGAGGCTTGCCCTTGCGTTCAGCCAGACAATGGCTTGACGCAGCACTTGGACTAGTCCCCTCTGCCTCATTCTCTCTTCCTTTCTCACAAGACCCTCCCTCTCTTCGCAACCCTCCTTTCTCTGCTTCTCTTCGTTTCTCGCAGTCTCCTCTCTCCTCGTTATCCTGTTTCTCTCTCTGCCTCCCTCTCATCGTAACTTTCTCCCTTTTCTGACTCTGTCTCCCTCCCTCTCTCTCTCTCTCTCTCTCTCTCGTTCTCTCTTCGCTGCCCATATCTCGTTATATCTCCTCTCTCCACAAGCTGCTCTTCTAGGTCACAGTTGGGTTTCAGTAAGTAGGGGGGCGAGTCTATATCCCCTGAGCTCTTCTTATGGGTTTTTTTTTTGAATAATATATATATATATATATATATATATATATATATATATGGTTTTTTTGGGAATAGTATATATATAACTACGTTGTGCAAAGTTGCAAAGATAATTAAGATAATTAATATAAGCTTTGTGCGAAGTGGAAGTTGCAAAGGAAATTAATCTGAGCAGAGTTTGCACTCGCAAAATTCTAGATTAAAAAATCCAACTGTGCCAAAATCGGCATAGTTGGAAAGGTTCGGCCAAGTTTAAAAAATAGACGGATCATGGAAAGCATCGCCGATTGTGATAGTGTTCCTAGAGTCAGTCTGCTAGTTTAAGATCCCAACATTTTTTCGATAGAGGGTGGATATAGCAGGGTGGCCGAATTAGTGTAGGAAGCATTTGCATGCAGTAGTGGCCATTTTGTAAGAAATTGTTCCAAGAGAGGTATAATGGACCATTATCTCATAAAGGTTCACACATGGAGTAGGTAGACTTTACTCTTGAATACCCCGTCTTGATATTATGGGGTTTGAACGAGACCCAAGATGAGCATACATGGGGAAGTTGCTACGTCGATCGTGGATGGTGGCATCGATTATGAATGTAGATGTACACACAACCTCCATCTTAGCAGTTCCAAATTAGCCATCGAAGCTCCCTTCACAAGAGCATATGGGTGTCGAGATTTTCCATTTGTTGCATCACTTTAGTAATACAATATTATTCTGAATCCTTGTTATTGTGTAATTTGAGTTATAAAGTTTTGGTGCTATGAAAGATCCTACTTCTTGTGAGTGTTCTCTTGTATACACCGCACATTGTATTCTCTTACATGGTATCAGAGCTTCGGCTTGGTACAAAACTTCTAGTATTCCCTTAGAGAAATGACATCTTGTGCAAGATCCCGCCCCACCACCACCACATTCGGTGCTGATGGAAAGCTTAATGACACCAATTGTCCTCTTTGGAAGTTCAACCTTAAGGCTATCCTTTCCTCCTATGAGCTTTGGGACACTGTCCACTGGTGTTGATATTCACCAACTAGCAAGGGATATAACGATGGCAACCCTACCACCTACTGCTAACCTTGTCCAAGCTTGGAGACGAAAGGATTCATATACTCTCTGTGCCATCTTTATGAGTGTCGAAAATAATGTGCTAACCATGATTCAACATGTCTCCACAGCTGTCGAAGCATGGACCTTGTTGTTGCAGAGCCAGTACGAGACCACAAATCCCTCAAGGATTCAGAATTCCAAAAATCAGCTTTAACTAGAGAAGCTGAATGAAGGTGAAACGATGGAGGTGTTTCTCACCAGAATCAAAGATCTCCATGACCAGATGGTTGCAATCGGCATGAGTATGCTCTCCCCGAATCTCGCTCATTGCTTGTTGTCTAAGGGTATTGCTACCTAAGTATGATAGTTTTGTTATATCTTTCAATGTTGGTATCAGGCTTACTCCTCTCACGTTCAAGGAGTTTAACTCATTGCTTCGGGATGAGGATGTAGATTTGCAATGGTGGGGACCAGGCTTTCTCTACTTTAAGACTAAGAAGGAGGATAAGGATTCTAACTCCTCAAATTAGAAGAAAAAGGTTTAATGCTTTTACTGTAACAAAAAAGGACACATTGCCAAAGAATGCCAGAAAAAGCAAGCACATGCCAATAATGGCACTCTAGAGACCAAGGAAGAATCCAATTATGCTGCAAAAATAGAGCTATTTGTTACCATTAAAGAAGTGTGCGGTGAGATGGCTAATGTTGCAGCACATGATGATTCTTAGATCATCGATAGTGGGGATTCTAGGCACACGACCAGGCGAAAGGATTGGTATTCCTCCCTCAAGTATGTGGGAGATGACATTATGGTGGCAGTGGGCAATGATGCAAAGTCTCCAATAAAAGTTGATAAGATGTTTTTTTAAAGGTTTAAAAGAAGTAGTGAATTTTTTTGAAAGAAACGTTTCGAACGTTTGCTACAAGTTTGATTTGTAGCAAATGAGTTCTTCGGAAACTATGGTGAAGCGACATCTCAGTTGTTGTTTGTTAGCCTCAACTACTCCCTTGGTTTTGGATGGAGAGCTTTCGCTGTAGAGAACAGTGTTGGTAATGTTGGTGTAGGATAAGAATGTTGTTTACTGAAGATCCATGAGAGGTGCCCACACATTTGAAGGGAATCCAAGTGATGGTTGGGTTGTACCATAGACCACACTTACTCACATGATGGCCCCTGAATCAAGAGATATCTTGGACAGTTGTTGATGATAATGGTATGGTTTTAGTGTTAGTTTATGTGAGTGCCTTTTTTTATGTGAGATATATTGGGGAAGTGAATGTTGTGTAAGGGCTATGTGCATTGATGGTGTGCACACACTGATGGTGTGTGCATGTGTGTGCCTTTCTTCATTTTATAGCTCCAACACTTCTGCTTTCTTCGACATTTACCCCTCATCCCTTTTCTTGGGGATGCAAGGTCACTGTGTGACTCATTTTATTTTGTCTTATTTTTTTGGGAGTGGGTAGTAAATGCCATTATTGGAAACGTAAGTAACACATTAGTGAGCTAGGTGGGTAATGACGTTAGTAGAAAAAAAAGTATTGGTGTGTGCATGTGTGTTTCTTCATTTTATATGTGTGTCTTTCTTCGACATTTACCCCTCATCCCTTTTATTGGGGATGCAAGGTCATTGTGTGACTCATTTTGTTTTGTCTTATTTTTTTTGGGAATGGGTAGTAAACGCCATTATTGGAAACGTAAGTAACACATTAGTAAGCTAGGTGAGTAATGATGTTAGTAGAAAAAAAAGTATTGGTGTTATAAAAAATCCGTAATGCATTAGTGTCAAAGATAGCAAAAGCTTTGACGTTAGTGGTGAATTAGCATGTAGCATGTTTGGTAGTGTGCCATATCTAATCCAAGCTGTCTCTAAACCATGTGACCTCATAGGCCACCTTCTCTTGTAAATATGAGGATGTCGAGCACCTGGGCTGCTTAACCATGGCTACTCATAATGGAAGCCGTACAAACATGAGCTAGTTGATGCCTCGACAATAGAATATAAGGGTAGATCATTGATCTCCAATAGGGTGGGTGTATCTATAAATACGAAGGATTTCCTGACCATAGGATGGACTCCCTAGCCATCTATAAATAGGGCCCTGCAATGCATGTAAAATGTTAATTCATTGATTTGTAATGGACACCGTGAACTAGTAAGGTTTTGAACCTTATACATATCAAAAGATTCAAATTTTTAATTAATGACAACTGTCATCTCCCAAAACCATCTTTCTCTGTAGGCTCTGCACTTTGTCTTTCTCTACACTAAGTTGGGTATGGAAAAGAAAACTTCTTGCTTTCTCTTGATATTTGCAAGGTAGAGGAGAGGACATGATGGAGATTGTTGGGGAAGGTTGTGGTGTGCAAGAGGCACTATTTTATGCAAAGCATCTTCAATCTGCATCTTCACAATACGATTTTCCATGTATTTTCTTGTTCATTTTTTTTCTTGGAAATCTTAATTTATTAATTGGCAACTTGTCTTGGGTGATAACTTTTACAATCATTTCTTGAATAGATAAGATGATGAAATTAGGATCATGTGTATACCAAGAATCGAATATTAAAAAATATGAGAAAAAATCATGCAACACAGTTTCCTATTCTTGCACTAGCCTGCAAGGAAAAAAGGAAATCCATTAATTAACAAGTAGGGGATAATGAGATGCACTTTCTAGGCTTCCAATGGAGGTGTGTGAGCTCTATATATTGATTAACAAGTAGGGGATAATGAGATGCACTTTCTAGGCTTCCAATAGATGTGTGCGAGCTCTATATATCGGGCAATGGAGATCCTAGATCGTATTGTTGGCTAAATGATTGCATGTTATTTGATCAATATAATATAATTGGGTAGGGCTTTCATTAATTAATTAATTCAGTGTTTTGAGGTCCCCAACAAGATGCCATTCAACTTGAAAATTGAAGAGCACGCAAGCAAGGATGGAGACACAAGGGAGAAGGAGAAGTGTGAGCAGGAAGGGGAGACACAGACAATGGTGGACTCCTTATCACAATAGTGATAGAGTTTGTGAGTCCTTATTACTTAGCCTAGAAAGAATAGTGTTCGGACGCCCAGCCTCATATGGGCGGGCACATTGGGCTTCACACCCCAACAACCTCCCACTTGAAGGCCAATGTGCGCTCTACAATGTGCAAACCGCTTGGAGGAGAGACCTTTGGTAAGAAGATTTGCAGGATTATCATCCGTATGAACCTTGACAAGTTGTAGACGTTGGTCTTCAAGCACATCTCGAATGAAATGGTACTTGATATCCACATGCGTGGTCTTTGCATGAAACACCGGATTCTTGGCCAAATGGATAGCACTCTCACTATCACACTGCAAGACTGGCATCTCAACTGAAATACCCAAATCTCCCACTAGACGAGCAAGCCATATTGCTTCTTTGCAAGCCTCAGATGCTGCAACATACTCGGCTTCTGTGGTGGATAGCACTGTGCTGTCTTGAATTCTTGATCTCCAAGACACTGCACCTCTAGTGAATGTAAAGACATGCCTGAGGTGGACCTTCTCTTGTCCAAATCCCCAGCATAATCTGCATCTGTGTAGCCCACTACACTTGCATCTTCACCTCTAAAACATATGCACATTTCCTTAGAGCCTTCCAAATACCGCATGACACCTTTCACTGTGTCCCAATGTTTTCGGCCAGGATTTGACATGTAGCGACTAACTACTCCCACTACAAAAGCAATATCTGGGCGAGTAGTTATCATTGCATACATCAGAGAACCGACTGCAGATGAGTATGGAACCTTGGCCATAGCTGCCTTGTCATCATTAGATTTGGGACAATCTTGCAAGATGAGTTTCACATATGAAGGTAATGGGGTGCTGAGTGCCTTCCCCCCCGTCATATTGAAACGCTCAAGTACCTTGTTGATGTACTCGGTCTGAGACAAGTAAAGCAACTTCTTATCTCGATCTCTTACAATCCGCATGCCAAGAATATGACTAGCATTTCCCAAATCTTTCATGTCAAAGTTACCATGTAACTTTTTCTTTAAGGCATCTATCTCATCCTTGTTCTTACTGGCAATAAGCATGTCATCCACATAAAGGATCAAATCAGCAAATTGCCATCCTTGGCCCTTTTAGTATAAAGGCAGTGATCTATTTCACTCCTGCGATACCCTTGGGACAACATAAAGGCATGGAACTTGTGATACCACTCCCTGGGTGCTTGTTTAAGACCATAAAGGCTCTTTTCTAACTTGCACACCATAAGTTCTTTGCCTTTATTTTCAAACCCTTCTGGTTGCTGCATGTAAATCTCCTCATGAAGATCACCGTGGAAAAACATTGTTCGAACATCCGTCTGAACAAGCTCCATGTCTTCATTGGCAACCAAAGCTAGTACACACCGCAAGGAAGTCATCTTGACTACAGGGGAGAAGATTTCCTCAAAGTTAACACCTTGTTGTTGCTTAAATCCTTTAGCAACTAGCCTTGCTTTGTACTTTGGTTGTCCATCACTGGGTGTGATGTTCATCTTGTAGACCCATTTGCATGGTAATGCATGTTTCCCTTTAGGCAAAGGCACTAAAGTCCAGGTCTAATTTTTATGCAGCGAGTCCATTTCTGATTGCATTGCCTTTTCCCACTTCAGTTTGTCATCTCACAACACAACTTCTTTATAGCAAGAGGGCTCTTCGCAATCCGTCAACTTCTTTATAGCAAGAGGGCTCTTCGCAATCCGTCAACATGACATAGTCTAGAGCTGGAACATATCTATCTGGAACCCGAGGTATCCTGGTAGATCTTCTCAAGACTGGCTGAGCCTCAACAGCCTATTGTTCCACTCTGTCACCATCAACTATGGCTTGATCTTGCATTGGAGCAATAGGTGCTTGTAGTCTGTGTTCTGTGCATGACCCGCCTCACGCACATGTCCATCTTCTTGAAAGATAACTCGTCTGATCTCTATAAGCACAGGCTTTTTATGCAACTTCTCTTCATTGAAGTAGACATCATTGCTATGCATAATCCGTTTGCCCTTTGGCTTCCATAACCGGTATCCCATCTCACGAGAATCACCATAGCCAAGAAATATGCATTTCTTTGACTTAGGAGCCAACTTATCCCTAAACTCCTTGGGAATATGGCAGTATGCTTCGCAACCAAAGACCCTTAGATGTTTGTACGAAGGTAGCTTTCCTGACCACATCATTTCAAGCACCTTCTCATCTATTGCCTTATTTGGAGATCTATTGATTAAATGGACAGCTGTAGCCACTGCTTCTACCCAAAATCCATTTGGCAAGCTAGCATTAGACAACATGCTTTGTACTCTCTCTTGAATAGTACGGTTCATCCTCTCAGCAACACCATTTTGTGGAGGGTTGTATGGAGTAGTCAATTCTCGTTTTATGCCTTTAGAATCACAGAATTCTTGGAAGGCATACTCTCCACCATTGTTCGAATGCAAGCACTTGACCTTCTTGCTAGACTGATTCTCCACTAGTGTTACAAACTTTTGAAACACAGAAGGGACTTCATCCTTTCTCCTAAGAGGATATACCCACACCTTTCGTGAGTAGTCATCTATGAAAGTGACAAAGTAGCTAGCACCACCCAAAGACATTGTAGGCATAGGCCCACACACATCACTATGTACTAGTGAAAGAGGCTCACTTTTATGAGTACTACCTCTTTTGTGCAGCGACTGTGTTTGTTTACCATATAAACAATGTTCACACACATCAAAATCTGAAAAACTGAAAGCAGGCACATAACCAAGACGAGATAGTTTTTCCATTCCCTTTCTAGACATATGTCCTAACCGACGATGCCACAAAGAGACATTTGGCTGCTCGGTTACACAAATTACATTGTATTTGACATTGGACACATACAACATGTAGAGAGTACTACTCTTCATATCACTGGCTATCACCAAGGAACCTTTGCAGATTTTTCAGGAGCGGTCTCCAAACACGCTAGTATGGCCAGCATCATCCAATTGTCCAGTACTGATCAAACTCTTGGTCAATGTAGGAACATGTCTTACATGCTCGAGAAGAAAAGAATAGCCGTTCTGGAACTGTGAGATCCCTGTCCCCACCGCGTAACGAATTCAGGGGTGCTAGCAGCGGAAGTAGCACTTCTTGCGCAGGGCAGGGTCCCTCACTCGGGGCCATACCCACGGATATCCGGACAAGAGACTAATCCATCGGTTCTTCCAAAACTGAACCCGGAAAAACTTCCCTTTCCCGGAAAGCACGAGCGATTCCTCCAAGATAATTTTTCTCTAATGTAGTCAAAAGCCTTAACTTACTAAACTGATCTGACCAAACCCGTAAGTCCCATAGTCAGATGAGGGAAAAGATTGCACTTGGATCATAGAGACCAATGCTTTTTTCCTCATTGAGAGGCACAGCCGTTGATTCTTTTCCATAGAACAATTTTTGTCTGAGATTTACTTCATCTATCGTACCATAACAGAATTGAGTCTCAATTTAGGGATCAATCAGTCCAGCCTAACCCCATCTAGTCTCATGGGTTAGCCAACCGCCCACAACCACTGTAGTGATGGGATCCAATTAAGAATTTGGTTAGGTTTTGTCCCGGGTAGTACCAGGGAAAAGAGTTCCCAGGCCCCCTAGCCGGGTATTCATGCAAACTTAAAATTAGTCACACCACTTACACACCCAATATGAAATTGCCTTTTTCACAGAATCAGCTGTCTTTAAAACAATCATTTAATGAAATCATAGAGTCACTGATCATAATCCTCAAAATCTCCGGTTGAATCCTTAATTCCAATCATTCGTTCATCGGTGTACCGATGGCATCATTGGCAACCAGAACGCTCACCACCTGTCCACTCAGGGGGCCTTTTTGATAGTTCTTAGCTCATAGTAACCGGCAATATATTCACATATCAAAAAGGAATCTCCGTTGAAGATCAGCAAGGTCAACCAACGGATCCATATAAAAGAGCCATGGACTCATCCGTTGAGGACCAGCAAGGTCAATCAACCAGATCCATGCCCGAATTCAGAAAATAACTCTTACTCCTTGTTCCAATATCTTCCTCGACGCACGCGTGGGTATCGGCGACCTAGAGCCCAAGCACCGTATAGTCAGCACCCTCTAGGATCCTTCGTAGGTGACCTAGCGCTTCACTCATAGGCCACTTCCTTGGTCCCTCATCCACCATACCGGAAGCTCACCATTTTAATTGAACCGAGGCTGGTCAAGACCTCGGCCAACCTTGCTACACGAGATGTCCTCCATTGACTCTCCGTAAGCTGTTGCAACTTTATCAGACTAGGTCTCCACAACCTCATTCACAAGATAGTCAAAATGCTTCCCCAACATTCTTGACATAAAACAACCATTTAAAAACAGGTCATAAATACAGTTTCTATAACGAACTCTCGTCTTTCCACATTGTTCCACATCAATTCTCATTTATTTCATGTGTATTCCCATTCTCATCACATCATTCTCCATTTCATCACATCTTTTCTCATTTATCCGCATCAGATCTCATCTACTCGCATCTACCCATATCCACATCTCATCCACTCGCATCTACCCATATCCACATCTCATCACATCACATTCATTCACATCTCATCCATTCAGACCACATCACATTCACTCACATCACATCTCATTCATTCACATCACATCTCATTCATTTTACCTCACATCTCATTCATTCACATCTATCCCGATTCACATCCCATCACATCACATTCATTCATATCCATCACATTCACATTCATTCATATTCATATTTATCACATTCACATTCATTCATATCCATCACATTCACATTCATTCATATCCATGACATTCACATATATTTATGACACATCACATCTCTTTCCATCACATCACATTCTTTCACATACACATCTATATCCATTCTTTCACATACTCATTCACATCCATTCTTTCACATATACATTCACATCCATTCCACTTATACATTTACATCCATTTTCATCACATATCATCCCTTCATATCCCATATCATTCATTTACATCCTGATTCACATGACATCACATCTCATCCATTCATTCACATCTATCTAATTCACATCACATCTACTCAACTCACATCTCATCACCTCTATTCACATGACATCACATCTCATCCATTCATTCACATCTATCTAATTCATATCACATCTACTCAACTCACATCTCATCACCTCTATTCACATCACAACCCCCCATCCATTCATTCACACTTATCTGATTCTCATCACATCTCGTTACATCTATTCACCTCACATCTCATCACCTCTATTCACATCACATCCATCCATCCATTCACATCTATCTGATTCACATCACCTCTATTCACATCCATTCATTCACATCACCTCTATTCACATCCATCCATCCATCCATTCACATCTATCTGATTCACATCACATCTCATCACATCTATTCACCTCACATCTCATCACCTCTATTCACATCACATCCATCCATCCATTCACATCTATCTGATTCACATCACATCTCATCACATCTCATCACCTCTATTCACATCACATCCATCCATCCATTCACATCTATCTGATTTACATCACATCCATCCATCCATTCACATCTATCTGATTCACATCACATCTCATCACATCTATTCACCTCACATCTCATCACCTCTATTCACATCACATTTATCCATCCATTCACATCTATCTGATTCACATCACATCTTATCACATCTATTCACCTCACATATCATCACCTCTATTCACCTCACATATCATCACCTCTATTCACATCACATCCATCCATCCATTCACATCTATCTGATCACATCTATTCACATCACATCCATCCATCCATTCACATCTATCTGATTCACATCACATCTCATCACATCTATTCGCCTCACATCTCATCACCTCTATTCACAACCATCCATCCATCCATTCACATCTATCTGATTTACATCACATCTCATCACATCTATTCACCTCACATCTCATCACCTCTATTCACATCACAACCATCCATCCATTCATTCACACTTATTTGATTCTTATCACATCTCGTTACATCTATTCATAGAATTCAAACATAAAATTTAAGAGAATTCTAATTTTTGATATAAAGATTCTTTGCACATCTATTTATGCATAAAAATCAACTTCAGTGGAAATAACACTTTTATAAAAATTCTTTTATGCATGAATTCAATTTTAAGGAAAATAACACTTTTGAAATAAAGATAAATCCTTTATGCATCTTTCTAAGCATAAAATCAATTTTAATGAGAATAACACTTTTGAAATAAAAATAAATCCTTTATGCATCTTTCTATGCATAAAATCAATTTTAATGAGAATAACACTTTTTAAGAAAAATAAATCCTTTATGCATCGTTCTATGCATAAAATCAATTTTAATGAGAATAACACTTTTGAGAGAAAAATAAATCCTTTATGCATCTTTCAACGCATAAAATCAATTTTAATGAGAATAACACTTTTGAGAGAAAAATAAATCCTTTATGCATCTTTCAACGCATAAAATCAATTTTAATGAGAATAACACTTTTGAGAGAAAAATAAATCCTTTATGCATCTTTCAACGCATAAAATCAATTTTAATGAGAATAACACTTTTGAGAGAAAAATAAATCCTTTATGCATCTTTCTACGCATAAAATCAATTTTAATGAGAATAACACTTTTGAAAGAAAAATAAATCTTTTATGCATCTTTCTATGCATAAAATCAATTTTAATGTGAATAACACTTTTGAAATAAAAATAAATGCTTTATGCATCTTTCTAAGCATAAAATCAATTTTAATGAGAATACCACTTTTGAAATAAAAATAAATCCTTTATGCATCTTTCTATGCATAAAATCAATTTTAATGAGAATAACACTTTTGAAATAAAAATAAATCCTTTATGCATCTTTCTATGCATAAAATCAATTTTAATGAGAATAACACTTTTGAAATAAAAATAAATCCTTTATGCATCTTTCTATGCATAAAATCAATTTTAATGAGAATAACACTTTTGAAATAAAAATATTTCCTTTATGCATCTTTCTATGCATGAAATCAATTTTAATGAGAATAACACTTTTGAAATAAAAATAAATCTTTTATGCATCTTTCTATACATAAAATCAATTTTAATGAAAACAATACTTTTATGATAAAAATTTCCATTATGCATCTTTCTATGCATAGAATTTAAATTCAATGAAAACAACACTTTTATAATAAAAATTTCCATTATGCATCTTTCTATGCATAGAAATTAAATTCAATGAAAATAACACTTTTATAATAAAAAAAATTCCATTATGCATCTTTCCATGCATATTTGAAGTAAAGTACTCTAATCTACTCAATTTTCACTTTCTAGTGAGTAAACAATAAGAAAAGTTTAATCAATTTATTTGTTACTCATTAAAGAAAGGCTGAGTTCTTAAGGAACAGAAGGGGCTAGCCTTTTCATCAAGGCATAACATCAGGATTCACTTTAATCAACTAAAAAAAAACAAGGAAATCAGAAAACCATAGATTTAAAATTAAAAAGTAGAAATTTTAGCTTACATGGAGTTTTGTAAGCTTTCCTTTGGCAGCTTGAGGGATTGAGGGTTCTACTCTTGTTTGGATCAAGAGTGGCCATCGATTTCTTTGGAGAGGATTTACTAAAAAACAATTGAATTATCAAGTGAATTCAATGTAATTGGCTCTGGGTAGGAGTAGAGTAACAGTGCATAAACACTATTAACCTTTTACAAAGGGGGAGGCTTCTATTTATTGGAAAAAATGAGCCTCTAACCAAGCAAACTGATTTTCAACCATCCCCTTTAAATCTTAAGAGTGATGTTGGATTGAAAAAAGAGGGAGTGGAGTTTGTGATTGGGAATTTGGGATAAATTGAGCCATCACATCATAGATCAATATGGTGCAATCCTGATGATCTCATGTTCTCTCTCTCCATAGCACCAATGTGTGGACCCTTTCTCCTTTTCTGAGTTGGAGCATAATCTTCTTCAAAATCTATATGAAGATGATCCTCTTTCGGTTTGAAAGTTCACCTCGTTCCATTTTTTTAGTTGTTTGCTAATACGAACGAGACCTTTTATCATACCAAATTAGGACTAATGGTGCAAAACTTGTTTGTTTCCCTCCAAAATGTAAAAATTTGGTGAATTTAATGTTTGATATTAAATAGAAAATACCTTCAGTATGGTGTGTACAGTAGTTAGTGTTCGTACATATGATGTGTAATGTAGTTAATGTGATATATTCCATCTTAAATGCACGAGGATCTAAATAGATTCACCTTTTCAGTACGTGGGGATATTATGATGTTTCTTTTGGATCATGTTTTTCCTTTTTACACATTCTTGACATTAAATAAATAGGAAAATTAATAATTTCTTAGAGGACCCCAAAATGAGTTCCAATTTTTCCTAATGGTTTTTCTCATTTTCACTATCATCACCTTCACTATCTATAGTAATGTGTAATGTTGTTCTCTTTCACTATTACTTTACCAGGTCTATATGTTTTGCTCTTCCTTCATTATTTTAATTGTTTTCTTATTTATCTTGTATACATTCTCTATTGTTTCATCTGTATTAAAGGCATAGCTCAAATCATCAACTTAACTTAATCCTCATGATTGGGTGGTTATACAATAAGAGTCCTCGCTTTGGGATTGTGTTGTGTAGATGATGTAGCTCAAGCGAGTTATGCTTCTAGTTGTATTATCCCAATAAGTGGCCAGTCACTAGAGGCTTGAGAGGTAACTTGATCGAGTTACCACCCCTATCACCTAGGACATTGTCATCACGCTGATGACCACATAACTCAATCAAGTTACGTGGTGAACATCCACAAAGACACCATGTAACTTGATTAAGTTACATGGTGGAAATCCACGTATATTTAATCAAGAGTGAGGGTGGACATCCACATAACCTGAACGAGTTATGTGGTGGACATCCACATAGGTACCACAAAATCGAGTTACATGGTGGATGTCCACCATGGAATTTGAGCGAGTTATGTGTTGGATGTCCACCATGGAGGTCGATTGACATACTTTCTACCTAGGTTGTTCAATATATAACTTGACTAAGTTCCTTACATAACCCATGGCATTCATGTACATCAAGCATGCACCTCGATGATATTGCGAAGAATGCACAATTCAAAAATTTAATTTTCCACATAACTCGATCGAGTTATGTGGATACCTAACCCACGATGGACACGTGTTTGTTTTAATTCTTGATAGGCATGTAATTTCCATGTAACTCAAATGAGTTATGTAAATACCCTTTAAATCATTGTAACGTGTGTAATGTTGCTGAATTTAAATTTTTTAGTTTCTTCACGGAACTCAACCGAGTTACCCAAATAACCACTATTAGATGATTGGCACGTATCCAACAAGGTTTAATTATTTTGTGGAACTCGATCGAGTTATTTGGCAACCAATCATGGAGTGCAACCATTTTTTTATAAATTTTGTGGAACTCGATCGAGTTATTTGGCAACCAATCATGGAGTGCAACCATTTTTTTATAAATTTTGTGGAACTCGATCGAGTTATTTGGCAACCAATCATGAAGTGCCATGTGTCTCATGTCAAAAACCCTAGCCCTAACTCAATCAAGGTATAAAAATCCCCCTCCCCTCTTCATTCTCATTGTTCACTCTTATCTGGCAACCAATCATGGAGTGCCACGTGTCTCTTGTGTCAAAAACCCTAGCCCTAACTCAATCGAGGTATAAAAAGTCCCCTCCCTCTTCATTCTCATTGTTTACTCATATAGTTCCCTCTCTCCCTAATCTACGTTAGCTTTTCACATAATCATTCATATAATCTCCATTAGGTCTTTCCTCATCTCCATTAGAAATTTTTATCACTTCCACACCTAGGTTAGGGTTTTCATTAGGATGGCCTCTCATCATCGTCTTTAGCATCATTCTCACGTGAGTCTATTGAGGACCTCATAGCCATGATTCATCTCGCGAGCTATCAACGGTCCATGCAAGTGTAGGTGACACACTTTCTACCTTACACTTCGTGGCAAACCTAGAGGTGATGTTGTCCTCCTTAGACAACCTAGGTAGCATCACATATGTAGAGCAAGTGGCTATAGACATAGCGTACCATGTGGAGTTTCATGCGGCTTGACCTACCGTGAGGTGGACAAGCTCTCTAGTAGTGTGGATTCCATTTTAGGTCTAATAGACATGGCCAAGGAGTCTGTCTTGCAGTTGGAATATCGCTTCTTATTTTCAGGTGCTCCTACCCAGCTATGGCAACATATATCTATAGGGGCTGATATGTAGCTGCTTATGGGAGGATGTTGCATCACCAGATTCCCTTATACTTTGCAAAGAAATTATATATAGAGTTTGTATTGGGACTCAAGGTGGACTACAGTACCACCCATCTTGGTAGTGGTACACGAGTAGGGGTTTCTTGGGCGAGTAGGGTAGGTCGTAACCCCCCGACCTTGCCAAACATAGAGTTCATAGTCAAGGAGAGCATAGTGACCTTTATCTTGCCCTATATCCTCAGCCTCCATCCAAGATTCTAGCACAACAGACCATTTGCTATATAGGTTCCAAAGATTCTACACGAGCGAGAGTTCTCTGCTTATTTTCAACCCCTTGATGTGATGGGGGCATACACACTAGGATGTGGTCATTTCTTCCACCTCTCTTGCATTTCCCTCCAGTTGGTGGTGTGATGGGATCTATGCCCCAATGTGTAGATATGACATTGACCTAGCTACTTATCGAGTTTTGGGCATTGATGATCTTTTCCCAAGCACAGAGGAGACTGATCCATGGAGATACGGAGGCCATCCTCTCACATGACATGAGACTTTCTAGCTATTGCTCGCGTGAGTTGAGCATTGAGACTTTCTAGCTATTGCTCGCGTGAGTTGAGCATTGAGACCCTTTGAGGACCCAATATAGTGAGACAAAGTTTGAGTAGATACTATAGGCTATTATAGAGGAGAGCAAGTGCATGATACGACCGTGTTGACGGTGCTAGTCCTAGTGACACATCAACCGAGACTTATTGACATAGCATCATGATAGCTGAGCAGATTACATGTGTTGAGTGGGAGACATGTGTGTGTTGGCTTCTCTCTTTGGTTAGAGAGATAGGTGAGACTACGGGCTCTTAAGATAGTGCTATGGATAGGCATACTACTGCATGCACCCATGCCAGAGTCTCCAAAACAAGATTCTATTACATTTACACTGGCGGATTGAATCATAGAGGCTCCTTGTTGGTAGAAAGGTTTTTTTAGAGATGATGATCCATATTGTCTAGATTTGGGTAGTAAAAGTGACTAAACCCATAGTAGGTAGGTTAGCACTTACTTTTGTAGTCATTATATGACGCTTTTTTACAATTGTGTCTAGTGGCTAAGCCTAGAGTAGTTAGGCAAGCACCCTTATGTTGTAGTTTCATGATTTGTCATATATATTATTCTCTTATATTTATACATCATCCCATTTTAGTTCCATAGAAATGTATCATTTCTCTCCCTCTCTCTCCAAGGCACACATGCACACAAACATTCACACACACACACACACACACACACACACACACACACACACACACACACACACACACACACACTACATAATGCACATGCATTCACACACATGCACCTACATAATACACACAAACTTATTCAAATATGTTTTTCTTTCACCTAACGTTTAGTCTCTTTTGGTATATATTTGTTTGGTGGAACTTTAGCCATTGCAGCACCAAATGTGCCATGATGGTGAACCAAACTTTACAAGAGTAAGGGTGGGGTCTACATATACACACTTACAAATTTTGGTCACAATTGGAGTACATTTGGTTGCAATATGCATGCCAGACACTTGGTTTTCAATGTGTCGTGGCCTTAGAGAGTCTCCTCAAAATTAGGCCTTCGGCTCAAGCATTGCAACTAAATGTGCTCCGATGGTGACCAAACTTTACAAGAGTGACGGTGGGGTCCACATATACACATAGACAAAGTTTGGTCATGATCAAGGAACATTTGGTTATAATGTGCATGCCGAACACCTGGTTTTCAGTGTGTTGTTTAGAGAGTCCTCTTGAAATTAGACCTCTTCGGCTCATACATTGCAACAAAATGTGCTCCAATGGTAACTAATTCTATAAGAATAGAGTGGGGTCCACATATATACACTTGCAAAGTTTAGTATTAGGGAATATTTGGTTGCGATGTACGTGCCAGATGCTTGGTTTTTAATGTTTCATGGCCTTAAAGAGCCTATTAAAATTGGGCCTTTGGCCTGCACATTGAAACTAAATGAGCTCTGATGGTGACCAAACTTTACAAGAGTGAGGATGGGGTCCACATATACACACTTAGAAAGTTTGGTCACCATCATAGTACATTTGGTTGCATGCCAGACACTTGATTTTTAATGTGTCATGGTGGCCTTAGAGAGCCCCTCGAAATTGGGCCTTTGGCCTGTCACTTTGGCCTGTACATTGCAATCCAATGTACTCAGATGGTGACCAAAATTTAAGACTGATAATGGGTCCATGTATACACACTTCCAAAGTTTGGTCCACCAAAGCAAAGCACATTTGGTTACAATGTGCATGCATGCCTGGTTTTCAATGTGTCATGGCCTTAGATAGCTCCCTCGAAATTGAAACTTTGGCCTATACGTTGCAAAACCAATGTGCTCCAATAATGATCAAAGTTTGTAAGAGTGAGGGTGCGGTCCACAAATACACACTTATAAATTTTGGTTACATCGGAGTATATTTTCTTGTAATGTGCATGTCAGGCGCTTAGTTTTCAATGTGTTGTGGCCTTAGAGAGTCTCCTCAAAATTGGGCCTTTGGCTTACACATTACAATCAAATGTGCTTGGATGGTGACCAAACTTTACAAGAGTGAGGTTGGGATCCACGTATACACACTTGAAAAGTTTGGTCTCACAACTAGAGCACATTTGGTTGCAATGTGTATGCTAGACGCCTAGTTCTCAATGTGTTGGGGCCTTCGAGAGCCCCCTCGAAATTGGGCCTTTGGCCAGCACATTGCAACCAAATGTTCTCTGATCATCACTAAACCTTGCAAGCGTGAGGGTGGGTTCTACATATACACACTTAAAAAGTTTGGTCACTCCATTGGAGCACATTTAGTTACAATGTGCATGCTAGATGTCCAGTTTTCAATGTATCGTGGCCTTAGAGTTGCCTCAAAATGAGGGATTTGGCCCGCACATTACAACCAAATGTTCTCTGATGGTAACCAAGCCTTGCAAGAGTAAGGATGGGGTCCACACATATATATACTTGCAAAGTTTGGTAACCATCGAAGCACATTTGGTTGTAATGTGCATGCAAGACGGTTTTCAACGTATCATGGCCTTAGAGAGCCTCCTTGAAATTGAGCCTTTGGCCCACACATTATAACCAAATGTACTCCGATGGGGACCAAACTTTGCAAGTGTAAAGGTGAGGTTCACATATACACACTTACAAAGTTTGGTCACCATTAGAGCACATTTAGTTACAATATGCATGATAGACACTTGGTTTTCAATGTGTCGTGGCCTTAGAGAGCCGCCCTCAAAATTGGGCCTTCGGCCCACACATTGCAACCAAATGTACTCTGATGGTGACCAAACTTTGCAAGAGTGAGGGTGGTCCACGTACACACAATTGTAAAGTTTGGTCATCAGCGGAGCACATTGGTTGTAATGTGCATGTCAAATGCTTGGTTTTCAATGTGTCGTGGCCTTAGAGAGTCCTCTCAAAATTGGACCTTTGGTTGCACATTGCAGCAGCCAAATGTGCTTTAATGGGGACTAAAACTTGTAGAGTGAGGGTGGGGTCCACATATACACTCACAAAATTTTGTCAATCACATCGGAGCACATTTGATTACAATGTGTGTCCAAACGCCTAGTTTCAATGTGGCTTAGCCTTAGAGCCCCATCGAAATTAGACCTTTGACCTGCGCATTACAACCAAATGTGCTCCAATGGTGACCAAACCTTGCAAGAGTGAGGGTGGGATCCATATATATACACTTTCAATGTTTGGGCACTATCAAAGCACATTTGGTTGCAATGTGTATACAAGGTGTTTGGTTTTCAATATGTCGTAGCCTTAGAGAGTCCCCTCGAAATTGGGCCTTTGGCCTCCTACACATTGCAACCAAATGTTCTCTGATGGTGACCAAGCTTATCCACACTTGCAAAGTTTGTTGATTACAATGTGTGTGCTAGATACTTGGTTTTTAATGTATCGCGGCCTTATAGAGAGTCCCTTAGAAATTGAACCTTTGACCCGCACATTACAACCAAATGGGCTCTGATGGTGACCAAACCTTGTAAGAGTGAGAGTGGGGTCCACATATACACAATTACAAATTTTGGTCACCATCAGAGCTCATTTGGTCACCAAATGAATAGAGACAAAAAGATATAACAATCAAATAGAGAAGACAAATTATAATGAGCAAAAGTGAGACAACAATAATAATCCAAAGTACAACTCGTGATGATATCAAACTTATCATTAGTACTTTCTCTAAACATTTAATATGCTCTCATGCTCATCTACATGAAGTCGCCAAAGAGGTCAAGTGCCTTTACGGCTCTTAATCACAAGATGAGAGAAGATGTAGCCTCACAATCAACCTCATTACTGCTAGAACTGAATGTATCTCCCGTTTATGCGAACTTGTTAAAAATAGTTGCCTACCCATGACCATGCTATGTGCATCAAACTAAAACCCATGACCATCCATGGAATCCTTGTTGAGTGCTCTTTGGCATATAGCATCTCAACAAATAGTAGTCCACCTGCTTCTCATTACCATGATTCGAGGGCAATGACAGAAAAGACATCATCCATGATTAATAAATTTATAAGCTTGTTGTAGTCAAATGCAAACATGGCACTGGATTCATGCCATAGATACAACAAACATTGGATGCTCAGGTGCTATCACTCGCTCGCTCCAAGGTTCTACCCATGGTAGACATGACATACTCACCTAGTAACCTCTGTGCATGCTTCACATAAGCATGAAAACTGTGTGAAGATAGTAAGGTCACTCTATAAAAGGTGCTCCAAATTAAGTGGAACTCTAAAGTGCTTAAAATTGTTTGGTAGTCGGATGCCATTGATAGGGTTACCATCCACACACCAAAACATTATCTTGACCATCCTTGCATCACGTGAGGGATAAGAAGAGGTCGTGCTACCACTTAAGTGCATGATACACCACTCCACCACCTGTTACTCTGCATCTCTAAAGCTCTTTGCATCATGCCGAAGCTGGTGACACTGTAAAGTGCACTTTACACACTAGCACCATCATGCTTCCCCTTTCCATGGCCAATATAAAAAAAGCTCCAAATGACCTATCTCCCAATTTGTGAGTGCCACCTATAAAGCCAATAGAATTACCTGGAAGTCTTGAACTGACCACCACATCTATCAAACCAAATCCACCGCTCATTGCATGTGACTCCATGATCCATCATAAAGGGACAAACAATGTTGTACAAAATGTGCATCATGTCAGCGGCTCGGGCGATGATCACTAATGTAAAAAGGGTACAAGTGTATCTTTGCATGACAAAAAAATCCCTTCCACAAAGTGGCGAGCTTTCCACTTGGGGGTGGTTGAGGGGAATTTTGTTTTAATTCCCCTCCCCCCCCTAAGTGGCAAGCTCACCACTTGGCGTTGCCACTTGGGGGGTGGGGAAGGGGAATTCAATTGATATACACCAAAATAGCCACCTAAAGTGTAATATAATTTTATCTTAATATACTGGTTAAAAGTGATTTATTACATCACAAACCAATCCAATATATTATACCTACTCTGAAAAGTAGTACTCAGATTATTGTATCCCTTAGTAAGGTGAACATTTATAGTTCTCAACAAAGTCCACCACACTGAAATAACCACACTAATGGGAAACTACTCCACGTACGCATGAAATTTGTGGTCCTACCACTTGGCACAGTGGGTGTGTCATATATAAGGGTAGATGTAGATGTAGTGAACAATGCATGTGGAGTATGTTTCTCGATGAGTTGTAGCCTCTTGGATTAGATTTCCCCTCACCACCGAGTAGCACACTACATACTCATATTACCGCCAATGCACTACCTCGATGTCACATCCCCCTGAAGCATATGTAGCACCGCCAATCCTCCACATGCACCACACGTCTCCTCGACACACATGAAAGGTGATGGTATAAGACATCTAGCTCATAGGTCACGTAGGCTAGTAGGCCTCCCATTGTTTCCAATAAGGGAATGGAACAAATCATAGTAGAATTGAAACTCCACATGATATTGACAATAACACATGTCACACTGACAGGAGTAGCACACATGGTATCGACAACAACACGTGTCACTCTAACAGGAGCAACACACAAACCATGGCTTGGATTGCTCAAAATATCTTTGGCCAATCTTGAGGTGAGGATTACACCTAGAAGCACGAACATTAAAAGCTCACAATACCCCAACATTATCTGCATCATCTAGAGTTTGCCTTCTCAAGGAACCACATCTAAGAGTGCATGGTGTTATGCGAAGAATGCGAGAGGTAGCTCTCATCTCACATGCCATGTGGGGTTTACATATGGCCACTATACAATAGTTTGACGAGCGGCTAATGCATCCAAATTATTCCTCTTCTTGATGGTGACAAACAATATTGAGGACCTCAGCACCTGCTCTCCTCTCTTGACGCTCACCAATCCCATCAATAACCCTACACTTGGCTAGGTCAAAATGGTCAATAAGGGATGTACGAACAAAAGATTGTGACAAGAGAGTGAGATCCTAAAAAAAATTGCAAATGATCTTGTACACACGACAACGTATGGCTACCTTGCCTATGGTGGCTTTTGTATCCACACTCTCACTAGAAGGAAGAGGAGGAGGAGGAGGAGGAAAGTGAGGCTCACATGCTTTATCCAAACCAAGGAGGGCAATAGTAGGGAGAGGTGAAGGAGGCTCATGTGGATGAGGTAAGGGTGGTGGTGTGGCCTACCAACACTAAGGCTGCCCATTGGCATGCTTTTCACCCTCTTTTTTGCTCATGAGCTATCCTCTTTCTTTTAGCTTCTTGAGCAAGGGGTTTCCTACTATTCCTGTGAGATTTATTACTCCTATACGACTTTGTGAGCCCATTCTCTCTAAAATGCTATGAAGACTAGACACCAAGCTATGATTAAATGAAATGAGCATAGTTCTACTGTGTGAATTTGTAGAAAATAACACTCTCTTAGCTTGCATTGTATTGGATATTCTAACTCATAAGATAAGATTTTTCTTTTTCAATTGGGATGATTATGGATTGATATTTTTTTATTAAATACACATGATATCTTTAGTTAAATTTTTAAAATAGGAAGAAATTTAATATAATATACATTTTTAGAAATAAATATTTAAAAATAATAAAATTATTTTTTAAATAAAAAATTATTTTTTAAATAAAAAATTATTTTTTAAATAAAAAATTATTTTTTAAATAAAAAAATATAAAATATATTTCTTTCAACTATAAAATAATATATTATTCAATTTAGATATGTTATTTTTTTTAAAATGTAAATTTTTTTTAAAATAAAAAATAATTAAAAAATACATACCTTTAAATTATATATATATATATTACATAAATTAATAAATAGTTAATTTTTTAAAATAATTTAAAAAAATATATATATATATAAGTGTAATAATATTTTTTTTAATTAATGTATATTTTATTTAAAGAAATTAGATATCATAAGAGTATTTTACATACATGTGCATGGATTATCTATAAATTAAATATATATATTTTGCATGCATATGAAACTATGAATGGATGTACCCATGCATAGGGTGATGATCACATGGAAACTCGAGTTGATGACATGGTAGGTTGGATTAATGATGTGGCGTATACATGTGTGACATATGGCACCAACTCAACATAGTGGATGCTTTGATGATACAAACTAATGATGTGGCGATTAGAGTGAGGTAGCAACTCTCCCTCCTTGATGATTTGTTAATGCATGTGACATGGCATCTAATGAGGTGGCATGCATGTCATCAATAATAAAAGGTGACATAGTGAGGTGGCATGCCATGTCATCAATGATGAGGTGGCATGCCATATCATCACAATAGTTGGGTCGCACATTGAGGTGGAATGCATGCCATGTGTAGGTGACATGTCACACACGTGGGCGCGCCACCTTAGGAGTCTCCACCTAGGCTTGGTACATTACTTAACCTAGGTCTAGCAAGCCTAGTTAGGGTTGGAAGGGAAGAAACTACTCAAGTAGAGCTATTGTCACATAAAATGGATGAAAACAAACCTTTTCTTACTCAAATATCCAAATTGTTTTTCATAGATTCACCATGATTAGCACTATTTTCTCACATAAAATTATTTTGGTCACATGAAAAAGAATCTTTATAACTAATTTACTAATTATGTTCAATTGCTTTGAGACTTTGAAGTAAATTTCCAATGGAGATTTTGGAAAATCTAACCATTAAAAATAAAATTTGACCATATGGTCACATTGTCCTCATAATTACCTATCCTTGGGTCATTCAATCAAGTAATAATAAATGATTTTTGTTATAAAGATGTGATGTACAAAAAACTACTCTTTTTGTATACTCTTAAAACATATAATAATTAATTTAAAATAGAAATCACATGCAAAAATCAAGTTAAGATCACCATTTTATACCTTTCTTGCATGTAAAGCGGGGATGGAATTGGAGCTAAAATAAGGAATTATTAACATTTTATGATCATACTATCTACCTATTCAAGTTTGGGACATGCCATATACACTATATTTATGATACATGAAATTTGGGGTTTAAAATTTTCAATCTTCAATCAAACCATATGTCTTAAGTGCACAATTAACGATGTGATGTTTCATTAGAAGAGCTCAATTTCAAATTCCTTTGCTAATTGGGTGATATTAGCCATTTTCAGTGGAAAAACGGTTGTTTTTTTGCTACAAAAAAGCTTGGAAGGTGAAACAAAGTGAGGACCCGTATTGTACAACCACCCTAGATCTTTCATATAATAACCAATCATCCCATGAAATACGTGGATATTTTTTCTACACATTACAATTCCACCAATAGGATTCTTCTTATCCCATCCAAGATACTTCTTAATGAGTTATTGATTGCAATAATTGACTTTGCATGAATTCTAATAATCATTAGATAGTAAAGATGAAATATTGTACCTCCTCTTTCCACAATGAGCAACTTCCAGCAAGCCATTCATTTATGATAAAATCATGAAGATTATTTAGTAATGCTTCATCTCAATATCACTATCACTAATGATGTTGTCACACGATCAAGAACTTTGAAATTGACATTGGGTTAATCATTGTCATTAGATAACTTCTTTGCTCTACCACGAGTTGGATTGTTTGAGTTAGTAAATTTTCTTGTCCCTATTTCTCTTGCTCTTTCTTTCATTTTCAGCATTTTCTTATGTATTCATAAACAAAGAGAGAAAACAATATATATCAAGCATATATGTAATAAGCCTTGGGCAAATTGTAGGCTAGATACTAATTAATGTTGCATTCTCAAATTTAACCTAGTATCACGTCAGTGCCTGAAGGATTAGTCTAGGTATCACTATACTCAAGCAAGTGCATCATATATAATTTTAAAAAAAGATCGTGAAAAGTTGAAGAAGAAGCATCTCTATGGAAAACACAAGGCTTTTGGTAGTGAAATCTCATACAATAAAAATTTAATAAGAACATTTTTTTGGAGATGAGAACATTTAATAAGGCACCTCAGCATTAATCAAATATAAGTTTCATCATAAAACGTGAACACATTATATCTCTACAATCAAGTATACCTTGTGGAAGGGCATGTATAATATTGTGAAAGATCATGAAGCGAATGGCCTCACAACAAGGAACATAAAGTCTGAAGTATGGAAATCTCTTGATCAAGTATTTATATTCTGTGATGACAAATAAACTTGGAACAAAACTAATCATGAGGCATTTGAAGAACAAGTGAAGATTTTTGGAAAGAGCATGAAGGAGGTTGGACAGATTGTAACATAACACATTACATGGTAATAATATCAACCTAGCCCGATTATATCAATTACATTATGAATGTTTTAACCTTTGTTTTATTATTATAGGATATAATTCACAATCATCTACCTTACTTTGTAAAGAGACATGGATGTCCTGCAATTTGGTCAACACACAAGACATGGAAATGTCCCAATACACAGTACACAATGCATTCTTTCGGCACACACAACATTTCGGAGGAATAAAAAAGGCAAATAGTATGAAAGAAGTTTTTCAATGGTTTTACAGAAGCATACTATGACAACTTAATAAAAAACAAACTGTTGCAAGCTCACAAGTACTGTTGGCATTCAGAATAACTAAAAAACAACGGAGAAGAGAAACATTCAACAATTCTATAGCTACACAAAAGCATGCAGAGTGGAGACAAACTAGTACAATAGATCTGAATATAAAGTATCCTTTTGAGTCAACAAAGACATATCTTATATAAGAAAAACCAAACATTTTTGGTGATGTCCCTACACCATAATATGTAATTATGGTATTTCTCTATATCTCTTCCCATAATCTAGGAGTAGCCTTCCTTGATGTTTTTGTTGGTGTTTGCTTTTTCTTCAATGAAACCTGTTCTTTAGGAGTTTCAAAACTAGGCTCTTCTTGGGTTTTCTTTGACTCTTTTCTTTTTACTTTGCAAGGTCTCTTGCTTTTTTCAGAGCTGCCTCCCTCAGAACCTTATCAGATAGTGCTTGCCAAAATCATCAAGCTCTGAAGGACTTCTTATGCCATTTGCAAGTGCATAGGTAGCATAGGTGAGATAGTATACTGCCCTTGAGCATTGTTTACCTAGATAGTAGCCAAAATCATCAAGATTTGAAGTGCATAGGTAGAGTAGGTGAGATAGTATGTTGCCCTTGAGCATTGTTTACCAGGATAGCAGCCAAAAATATTCATACAACTTACTTTCCCAATAAGAATTACTTTGTCATAGTTAGTAGGGATAACACTTCATCCAAGGAAATGAGATAAACTTTTGAATAAGAGAATAACAGCTTCCCCATAGCTTGTGATAGACCAAAATCTTTACATTCGATAATTTGTTAATGTAGTGAAATAAAGCTGCATCTCTTCGATGTCCTCTCTCTCTTTTTCTAGATGCTCGAAGAGGCTGACTTCTCTCTCTTCTTCCTTAAAATAAAATGAAAATATAGATTCACATGAAAATAACATTCCAATTATAATATCAATACAAAAGCATTACTTGCATCTGTTCATCTAGTTCTAATTGTTTGTTAGTCCACAAGGTCGATGGTATTATTAGCTTTATCAGCTTTGTCTTCCTTTTCTTCCTTCTTTTCCTTGCTCTTGCCAAGTTGGTCGAATCCATATTGTTGTTCGTCTTGGTGAAATTGTATTTGCCACTACTACTAAATAAATAGAAGAAGAAGGTCTCCATTGTTTAGAAGTGACCTCTTTACATATTGTTTGTTCCTCCATGTTTTGTTCCAAACAACTTTTTGCACATGCACGTTGATATTTTTCTGTCAACATTTTGAGAAACAGAGGAGAAATAGATGACAAAGAGTAGAAATAATGGAGCAGTACCTATCAAAGAGAGTGGAAAAGAATAACCATGGAAAAAAGAAGAGCTCAACCATGAGTGAGAAAAGTTGTTTTTGGGAGGGAAGTTTTTTCACTCCTCTTTGATTTCCTCCCAAGTGCATTGACTGCTCTAACAACCTAAAAATTTGATCGAAAATAAAAAATACACCTTCATTAAATACATGACGTTCACACCCAGAATAAAGAACAATTTTCACTCCTCTTTGATTTCCTCCCAATTGCATATCACTGCTCTGAAAACTAAAAAATCCGGTCGAAAATAAAAAATACATCTACATTAAATGCATGACATTCACATTCAAAATAAAGAATAGTTTTAGTCTTTCATTTTTGCAAATTTGAATTTGATTTACAAGTTTTCTAACGTTACGTTGGCCTTTCTCTCATTGGAGGAGAGGGATTTTTCATTCTAGCCAAAAGGCCCCAAAATCAACTCCTATTTTCCCTAATGATACACAAGCTAGAATATATTCCATTATGTAAAAAGAGGAATATTGGTACTGTAATCACATAAATTGAATTCATGGGAATTTTTGGCAATAATATTAAAAAAAACTATGGTTTTAGCTAAATGTTTATCTTTTTCAATTGAGGGATATAAAAGAAAAACAAAGTAGAAACATAGGGTTTCATTTAGGCATCATTACATCCTCCTTAGCATAGACTCACACAAATCCATTGAGAGCCTCATAGGTGTGATTCACCATGAGCTATCAAAGGTCCGTGCAAGTGTGGGTGACATAACACCATTTACCCTACACATCATGGGGTAGATCTAGAGGCGATGCTAGCGTCCTTATGTAGCCTAGGTGGTATCACGCATAGGTGAGTGGCTAAAGATGCAGCATACTGTTAATGTTTACATGGTTTGTCTTGCCCAAGGTAGACATGCTCCCTAGCATTAGAGATTCCATTTTGTATTAATGACCTATAGGGGGCCTACAAATAAGTGAAAAAAGAAAATGGATTAATTAGTGAAGGATATGTTCTTTTCTAATGTGTTTGTAAGGTTTTTAGCATTGGTTTAGAAGATTATCAAATGTTGCATGTGCGGCTTCATTAAAAAGTAAAAAATAGCAGCCATGCATCATTTTGTTACTACCCTCTCCTTGCATTCATCATTTCCCTCTATTGGACCACCATCACCATTGTTGTTCTATTAGGCAAGATTTTTTCATCCAAGGAAATCGCCTTTCTGTGTGACTCAAAGCGATCATGAATCCCAAATAGCATGTACTATCTCACTCAGATCTATTCATGCTTCTTTTTTTGTTTGTTTTTTGTGTTTTTAAAGGGTTTTTGTGCTATTCCAAGGTTTTGGTGTTTTTAGGGTTTCTTTGCTTTTATAGGATTTTTTCGAGTAGCATAGTAACTGTGGTAGAGGTAGTTATTTATACAAAGGTAGCTAAGTCAAGGAGGCAGGTTGTGATTGATTTTTTGGAGTTGGAGTCAAGCTCTTCATCTTCTTCAAAGATCATAGATGGCAGCTTCTTCCATGATATGAGATTTTGACTCCATAGGAGTTTTATTAGTAATTAAAATATATATATATATATATATATATGGAAAGAGATCTTAGAAAATGTATATAAATTAAGAGTTATGGTTTTTTTTAAAAACAAGGAGATCCTATTCTACTTCTTTAAACTAGAACTCTTAATTTATATATGTTTCTAAGATCTCTTTCTATAGATTTTTTAAACAATTATAAATACTATGGAGCCAAAATTTCATATCATGAAAAGAAGCTGCCATCTACGATCTTTGAAGAAGATGAAGAGCTTGACTCTGGCTCTAAATTAATCATGACCCGCCTCCTTAACTTGGCTATCTTTGTACAAATACTTGCATCTATCATAGTTACTGTGCTACCTGAAAAATCCTAGAAAAGTATAGAAATCCTAAAAACATAGAAACCTTAGAAAAGAATAGAAACCCTAGAAAAGTAGAGAAACCTGAAAAATATAGAAACCTTGTAAAAGCATACAAATACCTGCCTCTACCATAGTTACTCTACTACTTGAAAAATCCTAAAAAGTAAAGAAACCCTCAAAACATAGAAACCTTGCAAAAGCATAAAAAACCTTGAAAAGCATAAAAACCCTAAAGAAAAATAGGAAAAGGAACCAAAAAAGAAGCATAAATAGATATGGGTGAGAAAGTACGTGCTATCCAGGATTCATGATCATAGAAGGGTGATTCGAAGTGTGGGGATGGGCAATCTTGGTTAATAGAACAACGATGTCCCTTCTCCTTGCACAAATGTACACAACAAAGGGAAGCAATGAAATGATAAAGGAAGAGTGCAGAGCGACAAAATGATGCAGGGCTACTTTTTTTAAACTTTTTAAAGAAACTACATGTGACATTTGATAATCTTCCAAACCAATGCTAGAAACCTTACAAACACCTTGGAAAAAAAAGCCTCTTCTATTGAGAAATGTGGTGCCATTGAGCACAAGGAAGAGGTAGGTAGTGAGAATGAGTAGCCAAGCAAGAACAAAGTCTAGCATAAAGCCACATGATCAAAGAGAATCATCCCACATTGATGTAGAAGCCAAAGGGTGTACGTCCTCATATAAAAGGGGGGCCATTTCAACAAGCAATGAACATATCACTTGCACTTATCTCAAGTCTCTTTATGTATCCAGGTTAATTTATGTTGGTGTCTAATTTTACTTGAGTGTATATTCATTAGCACAGATTCATTATGAGTTCTCTTCATTTCTATCCACCTTAGATTAAGGTTGTCATTAGTGTATAATTAGTTAATGATTAGATTGATGTCTTGTCATTAGGAGAGCTTGATCCATGATTCTCAACATAGTATTAGAACCTAGGTCTAGCTCTCTAGCTTTTTAGCAAAATCAAATTCATTAATATATCATTCAAGAGTCACACTAGAATTTTTCATAAGGGTGTATTGAGTATTAGTCTATTATTAGTGAATCAACATCTCTTAATCTCCTGTGGACCCTCCATTTCTCATAGCTCTCTCATTATCCTTTAATCCTAAAGCGGGAAAGAGTAGAGTGTGTAGTGAAGTGAAACATAGAGTCTACAATAAACAAAGAAACAGACCGATAGCATAGAAAGAAGAAGAAGCAACAGCTACCAGCAATAATAGCACTAGCATTGTTGTAGTAGATTTGCACAAAGAGAAGAAAAAGGAGTTTGCATTTGTCACATCATCCATTGCTATACAACAAAGTGTGCAAGCTTTAGCACACGGACTAGTAGTAGTCGTGGACTTGTCATAAAGGAAGGCTTTGAGTAAGTAAGATGTGCACATTATCAGCAGAGTTATCACATTGTAGACACTCAAAGGCAAAGCAAGCCATCACTAACATCGAGCGCTTGTTCTAGTGGTTAAAGGGGGTGACTTGTAACCTAGAGGAACTAGGTTCGATCCCCGACTAGACACTTGATTGTTACCTTGCCCTCACTTCATAGAGGATATGAGTCCTCACGGAGTATGTTGCTCCCTTGTAGTAGTGGCCAAAGTTTTAAAAAAAAAAAAAAAAAAGCAAGCCATCACCGTCAGCAAACCAACGCATAGCAGCAGGGAAACTCTAGAGAGAGTCCAGTCTACAAGGGGAGATTAATTACAAACTCAACAAATAGAAGTAGAAACTCCAATGAGAAATAAGCGCTAAAGGAGTGACCTGTAGAGAAGAGCTTAAGACGAGCAAGGGTCGACCACCAGAAGACTGGACCACTGACCAAGAACTCAGCAAACAACATAGGCAGTTGTAATAGTAGTGAAGAAAACAACACAACCACAAAAACGTGCACAACGGGAGCTGGCATCAGAAAAAGAAAAACGGTGACAGCCACACAAATTAATTGAAATTTTTTAGGAGCCTAAAACTAAATGTGTTTAGAGGTTGTTCACATGGAGGACAAACAAAGTGAGTGTTTTTCAGCACAATGGGCATTTGCACAATTGTCATCAAGAAAAAGACTTTCACTAAAAATCCCATCAAAAATCTCTATGGTCAAAGGAAATTACAACTTCAAAATGAATGTAAGCTTTAAATGTGGCCAAATGAGCATGCTTGTGAATATATGTGTGAAAAAGAAGTGTACAATCTTTGTAAAAATGCCGCAACCAAATGAGTATGAGAGCATATGTAAGCAAAGCAAAGAGAAAGAAGATCTCAAGAAAGCACGAGCTATCAACCACTACCCTAACCTAAATCAAATGTTGTAAGCCACCAAATGAGTAGGCAAATCCATGTATTTGTAATCACACTCGACCACTAGAGAGTAGCCATAGTAGCACCTTGGGGGAGTGAAATTCCACTCGACCATCTCTAAAATAACTCTGAGCTAGAGAGTAACCAAGCCAAAGAGCCTCTGAGTTACCCATCCAAGTTAGAAATGAGGGGGGTGGGGGTGAAAATATGTTGTAAAACTAGATCTGACCAACTTGCAATAGCCTAGAAAATGGCACCAAGGGGGGGTGTTGAGAAATATCATGCCAATGAGCACAAGAAAGAGGTAGGGAGTGAGAATGAGAAGCCAATCAGAGTAAAGTCTAGCATGAAGCCACATGAGAAAAGGGAATTATCCCACATTGATGTAGAAGCCCAAGGGTGTACCTCCTCATATAAAAGGGGGCCATTTCAAGCAATGAACATATCACTTGCACTTATCTCAAGTCTCTTTATATATCCAAGTTAATTCATCTTGGTGTCTAATTGTACTTGAGTGCATCTAAATTAGCACACACTCATTATGAGTTCTCTTCATTTCTATCCACCTTATATTAGTGTATGATTAGTTAATGATTAGGTCGATGTCTTGTCATTAGGAGAGCTTGATCCATGATTCTCAACATCTCCTTCACTAGTTAATCCATTTTCTTTTCTGTCTTCTTGTAGGCCCCTATAGGTCATTAATCTAAAATGGAATCTAAAATGGAATCTCTAATACTAGAGAACATGTCCACCTTGTGGGAAAGATAAACCACATAAAACACTAGCGATATGCATTCTTTAGTCCCTCGTCTATAGACGTGATGCTAGCAAGGTTGCCATTTCCCAGGGATAGTCAAATGAGTAGAAGACCACTTAAGGTTGTGCACAGTGATATATGGGGTCCTACGCAAACCCAATCAATAAATGGGAGAATGTATTATATCACATTTATTGATGATTTCAGTAAGATGGCATGGATCTATTTTTTGAAAGAGAAGAGTGAAGCCTTGGGCAAGTTCAAAGAATTCAAAGCACTTGTGGAAAAGCAATATGGCCATTGGATTAAGTGTTTGAAGACAGATGGTGGTGGTTAGTACATCTCACATGCATTTGATGCGTTCTTGAGAGACCATCACATTAGAAGGTAGCTTACATGTATGTACACTCCTTAGCAAAATGGAGTTGCTTTGAGAGAAAGAATTATGTGATAGGTGAAGTGGCAAGAGAACTCATGAGAAGATTATGCCTTTGTATTTTTGGGCAGAAGCATATGCCAGTGGTGTACATTTTGAATAAGACACCTATAGCTGCTATACATGAGAGTACTCCTGAGATGGGATGATAGGTTTTAGGCTAGATATTGGACATCTCAAAGTCTTTGGATGTATTGCCTATGTATATGTGCCAAATGAGAAGAGAAGGAAATTGGACCTAAAGGCTAAGAAGTGCACATTAATTGGTTATGCACAAGATAGAAAGGCTTACCAAATGTTATAATCTAGAAACTAAACAGTTGCTCATTTCTAGAGATACGGTGTTTGATGAGTTGGCAAGTTGGTACAAAAACAAAGATGATGTTATGGTGGATGACATAGATGCAGATGTGCATGTGCCGAAAGAGAGTACTATTTCATTATCTGGGCCAGGTGAAACATCAAAGTGGAAGTGATAATGTAAGTCCATGGTCAGGAAGGTTGAGACATGGTAGTGTGAGCACAAGTGAAAGTGTTATTGACGCACTCCAGGTGTAAGGCAAGAAAGATATGTTCCTCCACATGCTAGAGCACAGGGTGTACAAAGTGATCCATAGGTTTTGAGAAGATCACAAAGGATTCGGTATCCAGTGGAAAGATTGACATATGATGGGTATGAAATGCATTATGCATACATGACATCACTGATAAAGCATGTGGAACCATCATGTTTTGGAGAAGCTATTGGAAAACATGTATGGGAGAAAGCAATGGACGAACAAATGGATGCCTTAGTACACAATGATACATGGGACTTGGTTGCATTACCAAGTGGAAAGAATGTCATTGGTTGCAAATGGGTGTGTAAAGGAAAATCTAAGGGGTAGATGGATCAATATAAAGGCATAAAGCAAGGTTGGTCGCAAAGGGATATGCACAAACACATGGTTTGGATTATGATGAGACATTTAGCCCTGTGGCTAAGATGGGAACAGTGAGATCTATGATTGCATTGGCTGCATCAAATGGTTGGGAAATGCATCGAATGGATGTAAATAATGCATTTCTAAATGATGAATTGCAAGAAGAAGTGTTCATGGAGAAGAGAACGAGAAGGTTATGTGCATCCCAAATATCCTACACATGTATGTAAGTTGAAGAAGGCCTTGTATGGATTGAAGAAGGCCTTGTATGGATTGAAGCAAGCACCACATGCTTGGATAGAGAAGATAATCAGGCATCTTATTAGCATTGGTTTTCATGTCAGAACATCAGATTCATCACTATATGCAAAGAAGGCAACACATGGTATTGTGGTGATTGTCATCTATGTAGTTCAAGCAAGGATATTGCTAATATGAAAGCTTCATTACAGGTAGTTCAAGCAAGGATATTGCTAATATGAAAGCTTCATTGTGTGGTGACTTTTATTTGAAAGACTTGGGAGAATTGAGATACTTTCTTGACATTGAAGTGGTGAAAATAAAAAAAGGCATTTGGCTGGTTCAAAGACACTATGCATTGAACATGCTAGCAAAGTATGGCATGACAGGTTGTAAGCCAATGAGCACACCATTAAAACAAAATGTGAAGCTAAGGATTGATTGTGATGAAGAGGTTAAGGATGTGACAATGTATAGAAAGATGGTTGGTAGTTTGATATACATGACTATCACTAGACCAGATTTATGCTATGCGGTTGGGCTTGTGAGTCAGTTTATGCAAAAACCAAGGAAACCACATTTGGATGCAGTGAGAAGAATCTTGAGATATGTGAAAGTTACAACAAATTATGGACTCCTTTATGATTATGGAAAAGCTATGGATGTTCATAGATATATAAATGCAGATTGGGTAGGTAGTTCTTATGACAGAAGATCTACTAGTGACTATGCTTTCACATTGGGAAGTGCAGTGGTGAGATAGAGTAGCAAAAAGCAACCCACAGTTGCTTTATCCAGCATAGAGGCAGAGTATAGAGGAGCAGTTATGGCTGCATGTGAGGTGGTATGGCTCTGAAAAAGCTACTCAAAGATTTGGGACAACAATGTGATGGTAGAGTTATCATACATTGTGACAACATGAGCAGCATACAAGCAATCCAGTCTACCATGTGAGGACCAAACACAGAGGTCCATTATCACTTCATGAGGGAGAAAGTGTTGGATGGACAAATAGAGTTGACATATGTGAAGACTGAAGAGCAGGTTGCAGATATATTTACCAAACCACTTGGTAAAGAGAAGTTTGAGTACTTTAGAGATAGACTTGGAGTACATGAGATGGATATGGTGAGCTTGAGGGGGAGTGTTGAGAATGCAAGCTCATTGGGATATGGTGGATGGTAGTAGCATGTGGACACCAGTCTAGCAGTGTGTGTGTGGAATAATGGCCACATCTCCAGTTGTCCAAGTGTGTGCACACTAGACTTAGGTTATTTCAATGTGAACTTATCACTAGTGTAGTGTGCTGTGTTTTGTGGTGTGCAATGAAGGAAAGCTATGGAGCTTCTCTATCATGTATATGTTGATGGTTTGAGATAAAGAGAGCTAATTAGGCCCTTGCCTCTCTACCCTTGCGTCTATCTCCTCTCTCTTTTCAACCTATACTCGCATGGATCTTCAATAGCTCATGGTGGTGAATTGTGGCTGTGAGGTCCTCAATGGATTTACGTGAGTATATATGCTAAGGAGGATGCAACACCACCCAAATAAAAACCGATCAAGTGCTCTAATAGAAATTAGGAGATACCTACTTGATATAAGATGAAAGATTACACATTTTATGCGCCATGTAAATCTCAGCTTATAAAATAAAACAATTAGGTGATAAGGTAAAGGAGATTCTTAGAGAGAACTCTAAAAGTGAACAAGGAGAATGAGGGTTTTAGTTGATAAGCTAAAGGAGATTCTAAGAGAACTCTGAAAGTGAATAATGAGAATGAGGGTTTTAGGTGATAAGCTAAAGGAGATTCTTAGAGAGAACTTTAAAAGTGAAAAGTGAGAATGAGGGTTTTTGCTGATAAGCTAAAGGAGATTCTTAGAGAGAACTTTAAAAGTGAAAAGTGAGAATGAGGGTTTTTGGTGATAAGCTAAAAGAGATTCTTAGAGAGAACTCTAAGAATCTCCTTAATAGAGAGAACTTAGAGTTCACTCTTATAGAGAACTCTAAGAGTGAATAGTACTTAAGAATGAGGGTTTTTTAAAGGAGAGAGTGAACTCTAAGAGTGAATAGTGAGAATGAGAATTTTTTAAGTAAGGGGCCTTTTATAGCTCAATCAATTTAAAGTGGGTTTTTTTGGGGTATCAAGGGACATGCATCAGTTGTGATGATTGGGTCTCCACATAACTCGATCGTTCTTTTTTAACCTTGAGGGACACATGCCATTCATCAATTGACGCTCTGCATAACCCAATCGGGTTTCATGAAAAATACAAAAAAAGAGTACAACAAGGGATTTTCGTCAACCATTCCTTGGTTCTCTACATAACTCGATCAAGTTACATGAAAAATGCGTGTTTTTCTTAAATACATTTCATGCATTAAAGAATACATATTAATCATGCATAGGGTTGAGTTACATGGAAAATGAACTTTAAAAAAAATGCATCTTTGTGTCTACATTATACAGGTGTATGCATGATGTGCATGCATACATTATACATGTGTATGCATTATACGGGTGTATGCATGACGTGCATGCATGCCATGGGATGATTAGGTAACTCAATTGAGTTATGCATGGACATCCACATAGGTAGCACCATGTACCTCGATCAAGATACATGGTGGATGTCCCCACCACATGTAACTCAATTAAGTTACATGGTGCCTACATGGATGCCCATCGTGTAACTCGATCGAGTTATGTGGATGACTACGGTGTCCTACATGGATTTCCACTATGTAACTCAATCGGGTTATGTGGTGCCTATGTGGATAACCACCATGTAAGTCAATCGAGTTACGTGATCATCCGTGATGTCCTAGGTGGCAAAGAAAATAACTCAATCAAGTTACGCCCCGACCCTCCACTGAACTCATAAAAAGTGAGTGTACGGTCCCAAAGTGAGGACTTTTATTGTACAACGACCCGTAGAAAGTTTATTTAAAAACGTCAAGTTTAATATAAACTTTATCACTTTTAGATACTATAAATGTGATATGTGGGTGCCTTTTTCTTCATGCAACTATTTTTTTTTCAAAAGGCTTGATGAAAGCATCATAATCATGAAAAGCTAGTGGGGCCATTTCTTGATGTGCTAGGCTTAATGCATAGCATTTGTATGGGTGACATACTAGGGATTTTCTTTAGATTATGATCTACAATCGTTTTCTTAGCATCAATGTTGCCAACAACAAATTTAAGTTTAAACATAAATTGGTATTTCTATTATCTACAATATAAAACTTTCAAGCTTTGTGAATCAAAACATATTCAAAGCGTTTTGTAAATAGTTAAATGAACTTTTTTGTCATTATAAAAAAAATGCATGACTCACTCATGTTAAGATAAATATTTTATGTTTCCTTGTTAAGTATAAAAAAGAAAAGCTTGCCTAAACCTAGTCATAGGCAAAAGAATAAGGTCACAAATTTAAAATAAAGCACTTACTCTTATTTGAAGTTTTGTTTGTAAGAACCTTAACTAATAACACAATTGGTAAATATTTGCATGGCAATCCTTTGAAGCATTTGAAGGATGGTGAGTTAATCCAATACTATTGCTCATGCCAATTTAGGTACCAACAATTATTTATTTTCATCTCATTGAGATCATAAGAGAGTGCAATAGATAGAAGAAGCACATGAGATGGTTAGCACGTTGTTGTGAGCATCTAGTCTGTAACACATGATTCATAAGTGGGCACCATATACTTGATGTTTATAAAAGCATCTTCTCCTCCATGGGATTCAAAAAGCTCTAGAACCTTGTTAACGAGCTCTCCAGTGCAGATATGCTTTTGTTGTGCATAATCTATACTGTCTCCCATATTGGGAACATTATTCTTGAATATGTTCAAGACTGGAAGGAGCTGTCTATAATAAGGCACCAAGGATTGACCCACCATCTCCTCTGACTCCACAAGCTTGCACATGAGCTAAAATACAAAGTATATTATTTAATTAGCCTCCCCCATATTTAGAATAATCTAATACATATGGTGCACAAAACAAAAACCAATAACAACATATGGCCTTGGAGCCCTCCCTTAAACTAATTGGCTAACTATGGTGCATTTGATAAAGATTTTTAAGTGCTCATAATTTTAGTTGGAGTGCATTGATGAGTAAGCATTCATTGCTTGGCCTTTACTATTTTCTTAAAGAAAATATTATCATATTTTCACTATTTTAAGGAAGTTTTTATATTAAAAAAAGGCATAGATTGATTTTCTTAAAAAAATTGCATATAAATATTGTACCTGAAGAGCTATGTTCATAACACCAGGGTCTCTTGTATTAAGAGCTGTCTTAATAGGGATGATCAATTGTGGTATCACCGGTAAAATTTTACCTTGCCCAGCCTGCATGCATGAATAGTGATAAATTTATATGTATCAAAAACTAGTTCAGAAGATCTATATAAAAGTAGGCACAAGGTCATGAGGAGAGACATGTGGTATGTGCAAAAAAACCATGGTAGCAGAAGTAAAATTATGAGTTTGTCATCATATAATTAAGGGAGAGTTTAGGTTTAGACTATCAAGCCTAAAGAAGATAATTAGAGAAGATAATGAAGGGAGAGTGAAGGTTTAGATTGAAAAGACTTTGTCATCATATAATTCAGGGAGAGTTTGGGTTTAGATTAACAAGCCTTGAGAAGGTCCTCCACTCCCTTCACTGCTATAAACCGGTAGGGCTCTTCCTTCTCCCTTATTCCATCAAAGAAAATGGGCAAGTAGTGGTGGTAGTCAAGCTTTCTGATGTCCACTTTCCACACAAGGGAATTCTTGGAGCTGCTATGTAGAATTTGTAATGGCAAGTCTCCTCTTTCATAAAGTTTCCTAAACTGTTATCATGAGAATAACAACAATCATCTTACAAAGAGAAGATAAAACTATTAATCATGAGAATATCATCAATCATCTCACAAAGAGAACATAAAGTGGGTATAATTGTTAGCTAATCACAAACTTGAGCCATCCAAACTCTAGTCAATTGGGATATTGTTTTCCAGTTTTTTTAATAACCACCCTTATCCTATCAAGAATTGTTGAATATCCCAAATTCTTTTAATTTGGGCCAACATTAGCTATTCAAAAAACCATAAGCGAAATCTTTTAGCTAGCTAATCAAAAGACCCAATGGGGTCCATTATTAACTGAATACAAAAACACAAACCTTACTAAATAATAGATTGTATAATCAAAAGACCCTAAGCCATTGTTAACACAAATTAAATGGGGTCTATTGTTAAGTAATTACAAAAACACAAACCATCTAAAACCTTACTAAATAATAGATTGTTAGCTAATCAAAAGACCCTAAGCCATCCATCCCAGATGGGGCCAATTGAGATGGGGCCAATTGCTATCCAAACAGAGAATCTAAAGGTGTTGAAAAAAGTAATGACATAAAGCAAAAAAAAAATATAAGGGAATTGTTGCACTTGCAACTTGCATCCCCCCCCCTTTTTTTTTTGAAAGAAAGTAGAGTGCTAAAATTTAGTAGTAGAGTGTTAGTTTATTAGTGGGCCAGTGATGATGATAATGATGATTAAGAAGGGTGATTACTAGAGTGTTGGGAGGATTATCGCGTAGTTTGAAGGCTCCAGCGAAGGGAGGTTCTGCCTTTGGAGCTGCTTTGTGGAGTTCACCTCGCTTAATCTTCTCGCCGTCTCCTTTTCTTGTATAATCAGAGGGCATTTTCTTGGGAATCCGATGCCTGGGTGTACAGATTTATCAATACTTGCAAGGCAAATTAATGATTAGCAAACTGGCGTAGCAACTAAGCACTTTCTAGCTGGTGGCAGGCAGCAGACCTGTATTCTCCATTTGAGGAATAGTAGGGCATCTCTTTTTCTGTTAAGCGGCACAATTCATGGCGCCCAGCTCTTCTTGACAACTGCAGCGTACACACACTTAATTGTAAATTCTTATAACAACAGAAAGCAGCAGGCTGCAGGCGGGCATTACTTAAACCTAATTCCAAGAAACCTACAAAAAACACCGCGATTGTTTTTTTTCCTGTTATCATCTTCAAACAGCAAATATATAAATGTCGATTTTTTTTCCTTGCCGACCCAATTGCTAACCTTGCTTTACAGACGGATTAAATGTCATTACTTATAAGCCTGTCTTGAGGAGGAACAAGCGTCATTACGCGATTAATCAGAGGTGTGTAATTGTGTTGTCAAGTGATTAGCTAGCCTTGTTTTCAGCGTTAATTAGTTAATTAGACTTAGGTGATGATGCGATTGAATTAAATACCCCGACAGGAAGAGTTTGATCGAAGCAGGAACGGGACTGCTTGGTTTTCTTCATCGTGGGTCGCCCTTTGAGCTTTGCATTGCAGTACTCGAACGCAAAGAGTTGCCCTGCGATGTCTGTCATGTTGTCCGGCAGAACTACCGAGAGATGAAGAATTAATCCCGCACACAAATGAATAAATTACGCGGATAAGTATGTCAAATCAGAGGATCCTCATATAAGCTATGCCGGGATTGAAAAGAAAGCACGATGATTCCATGGAATACACATGAGGAGGCCCTATAGAAAGAGAGGGAGAGAGGGAGAGAGAGAGAGAGAGAGAGAGAGAGAGGGCGCTTGAAAACGGGATGATGAGAACCTCGTGGCGTTTCATTTTCACGTCAAAATATGGAGGGGACGGTTATGTTCAAACTCCATTTAATACCTACCACACGATAAGACTTTTGGAATTCTCTCTCTCTCTCTCTCTCTCTCTCTCTCTCTCTCACACACACACACACACACACACACACACAAAAGACCAAAGTCTCACACACACTCTCATACACACACAAAAGGCCAAAGCCTCACAAGAGACACACACACACTCTCTCTCTCTCTCACACACACACACATACATAAAAGACCACAGTCTCATGGTCGTGTGTGTGTGTGTGGGGGGTGTGTGTGTGTGTGTGAGAGAGAGAGAGAGGAGGGAGGGCAAATTGAAGAGTTAAGATTCATACGAGCAATTACTCACTACTACCATACGAGCTATTACTCACTACTACCATATGATAGCCTAATTAATGATCTTAATATTATCTTACACACACACACACACACACACACACACACACACACACACACACACACACACATATATATATATATATATATATATATAGAGAGAGAGAGAGAGAGAGAGAGGCAAGTTGAAAAGAGTTAAGATTCATACGAGCAATTACTCACTACTATCATATATGATAGTCTAATTAATGATCTTAATAATATCTTACACCTAGAGACGAGGAGTTGCAACCAAAGAATAAAACTAGAACACCCTTGCAAATGGAAGAAAGAGCACGAAACTTGGAAAAGGTTCTCTCATCCTAAACAATGTTAGATAGACTATGCATGCATGGAAAAACACAAGGGTGTGCTAGATTGTACAATGCAAATGGCAAACATGTCTAAATTTTCAGTTCTTGGTGTAAGCCTAACTCGATCAATCTCATCAACATAGGGGCTAGCAAAATCACAGAAGGAGTTTAGTCATCAAGTTACAAATTGTCATGGATGGAATTTATAGTGAGCTTTATTATCAATACCACCAATTATACCAATATCCACACTTATACCTACATATTCACCATACATTCACAGGAGAAGCGGGCAATGTTAACCCAATCAATGCTTTCACTAAGTCGATGATATTCAATGGTCAATGAGGAAGCGAATACCAATGGTGTTGTGAGGGGATTTTGAACAAAGGCAAAAAGATCATAGAAATATTGGCCTTGTGGGTCTCTGGTATCAAGCCTGTAGTAGGTGGTTGAGTTTTCATTATTAGCATCATAACAACACCAAATAATCACCTAATAAACACCAATCAACTCTATCTTCCCTTCCATCACAACTTCTTATATGTTACCTTATACCCATATACACTAGTCCCCTTCAATCTCTAGAGTGCATGAGACTCTTTACCATTCTTACAGATGTCCATGAGCCCATCATGTGTTATGGTCAGAATGTTGATTTATGTATAAACGTTGGGTTACCTTTATACATATAATCTAAAGGTCCTCCAAAAACATGTACTAATCATACACACCTTGATGATGCTCTTCACGATCTTTTACAAGGGCACCCAATTTCACATAAATTCATATAACCTTCCCAGGAGGTCACTAAAGATTATATAAGATAGCCTATGAGTTCTTAGCACAGGGGGTTCTATTCTCTTGTAAAGCGATTAGGAATACACATACATAAGGGGTTTTTTAATTCAAAAAGTGAAAAAATCCATACCGAATGGGGTACTTTTATCATCTTAAATGTTAGAAAAGGGGGTGGGGTGTATTTTACTTCTAAAATATGTTGATATGGAGGTTTAAATTTACCATTTGAACACATGTGCTTTATGGACTTTCTACATAGCCCCTACCCCCCCCCCCCACAACATGGGCAACATATTTTGTGTTATACGAGACTTCCATCATTGTTTAGATTATTAGCTCTCAAACTATTAGAGAGACTCTACCCTAAAAGCATGGGGTACACACCCTTTAAGTGGAGAACCAAAGAAGATAGATGTTCCACATTCAACGACTCGAGATAAAAAAGCGAAGAATACCCGATGTTACATTTGCCATCAAAAGGGTCATTATGTTGATAGGTGTCCAAGCAACTACAACAACAAGAAGAAGCTAATTGCTCGGCTTAACATGCTGGATGGTGATGAGACACTAGCATTGGAGATGATGATAATGCTTACGATGATGACTATGAGCTAGAGTCTGATGGTAATGAGTTCAACGGTAAATCTGATCAAGAAGGTACTCCTAATCTTGATCCTCATTCTTTTTCACCACACACTTTACTTAAAATGAAAGGAAAAAATTCAAGATAAAGAAATCACAATCTTACATGATGATGGTAGTACACATGATTTTATTTTTGAACGTCTTGCACATGCTCTTCATCTTGACATGATTCTTGCTCGCTTTAAAGTAAAGGTTTCTTTTCAAAATCATTCCTTTTCCACATGCTTTGTTACATGTATATATTTTATCATTTTTTTGATAAATTAATAATTATAGAAAAATATGCTTGATTTAATGTGTGCAGGGATTGGCTTAATGGAATGTGCGAGTGTGCACAAGGTTATTATATATGTGCGAGTGTGCACAAAAGTTATTTCATATGTAAAGACCCAATAGCATTTATATTTAGGCAAAGGCTTTTATATGTACAAACCTTAGGAACTTTCATATGGTTAATAATACATAAAGCAATACCCAAAAGTGGGAAAAGTAAGCCCAAATTGTATGCACATCTATTATTATCTCCTTGGGATATTTTTGTGAATAAAATTCTCTAAATACTAAAGTAGTGGAAGTGGAGCTACACACTTGAGGGGGGAGATTGCACCCAATCTTGTCTTGTGTGGTATTTTCTATCCCTAACTCTTGTTTTGCAAATTTAATTTTTGTTTACTTTATTCAATTGGTATTCAATTTTGAAAAGTATTGAACATGAGATAATTGATGAGTCATTTGAATTAAATCAATTCTTGCAAGTTTCTTTTAAATTCTATCTTCCTAGAAAATTAGATGAGTGACATCAGAGCTAGATCTAGGGAGTTGGAGACCAAGAATTAGATCTAGGGAGGTGGAGACAAGAATTGAAGCTTAAAAGCTTAATTCAAGGGTTTTTGGAAGGGTTGCATCTATTATCCAAGGGGAAAAGACCAAAGGATAAGGGGAGGGTGGCAAACCACTCTCTACCACAAAACCACCTTCTCGATGAAAAGTGATTTTTCCAAATTCTTAGCCTCTTCTTCATCCATCTGTATGGATTGAATGAGCTTCTGAAGGAGGAATTAGCATTAGGACCTCAATGGAAGGCTTCTTGGGCCCTTTTATTTGGCAGTTTAAGGAGTCAAACCTTAACTCTTAAGAAGAAACGTTTTCTAATTAGAAGCTTCAAAACGGCTACTTTATTCGAATTTGAATTTTGGGGGAAAAATGGAATTTAAAATCTAGCGGACAAAACCATATCATGTAACATATCTATGGAAAGCTCTTGATGAGTAGATCACGGATCTATAATCTCCGCTCAAATCGGAGCTTGTATGTAGAAGTTATGGAGGTCCGAAAATTGTAAAATTGCCTCCCCCCCTTTTTGGGGGAAAAAGTGCATCCTTTGACCACTCTTACACCTCTCTTACAAACCCAACATTTCAGTCCACATGGCAACCCCCCATTTGGCTATTCCTTAATCACCTTGATTAGGCTTGGGCAAATTAAAGGGCCCAAGAAGACCCCATTCACTTCCTAATGGTCTCATAACTCAATTGCTAAACCCTTGCTATCTACAGAGAAAAATCCATCATGGAAGATGGGTGAGAATTGTGCATAGATTTCTTTTTCAAAATTACTTTTTCATTTTTTTGTTCTTCTTCTTCTTCTCAGTTGAGCGCTAAGCGCTAGTCGTTTGTCCACAAGGCTCTAAAAAGGCTTTGGGTTATATATATATTTCCTTTATTTAAATTAAATAAAAAAACAAACAAAAAGAGAGAAGCATTGTCGCATCCTCTCTTCCTCTGTGTTTGCCGCCGCCGGGTGCTACTCTCCTCCAATGGGCATTGCCGATTAAACTCTCCTCTCTCATAGGCACTCTGTGCCGTGATCAAATGGGAGAGGTGTGGAACTAAACCTCTTTACTATCTATG